>NC_059388.1:31950722-31965722 GCF_019703515.2 Myxocyprinus asiaticus | reverse complement strand
CGCCATTTGCAGGTCATGTGACACTCATACAAACACACACACACACACACACACAACTAGAATTACAGCATTGCACAATATTTTTCAAATATGCAAATATTTATCTGCACAAGGTTGACGTGAAAAGAGAGTGCTTAATGCAGCACTATTCAAAATTCATGTGGTTCCCTGTTATTACTGGAATGTTCCATGTGTGTGTTGAGGGCACCGCCTTGCTATCCAGCAAAAAATAATAATAATTCTAAACAGATACAGGCCTGTGTACGGGTTAAAAAAGTTAAAGCACTCATTAAACACACAATGCTTGTTCTTTTCTTATTAAGACAGAGACATAAAGCATGCATACATCTGAAAGAGCCTCATAATACATGTGCGTGTGCGCGTGCATGTGCATGTGTATGTGTGTGTGGTTGTGACTGTGATGCATGCATGAAGTTCACACACAGGCAGGTCTGTGTTTGTTTGGGCTTGTGTGTTTGCAGCATTCAGCACTATGAGTAATAATCATTATTTTGGGAGTAACGTCAGTTTGGGCATCATGGTATGTGAACTGTCACCCTGAATTAAACTCTGATGCCCTTTAAGAAGTTTTTTACCCTAAACCACCCTAGAACTGTAGCTGCATTGTTCTAAAATGAATAATGTTGTAATATGAATAAAAGCATTGTTGCAGTATGAATATACTGCACACTTGTTAGATTAACCACAAGCTCATGCTTGTATTACAGAATTAAATTCATAAAGCTTTTGAAAGAGGAACCATCTATATTTCCATTCACTTTTGTAAATAGTGTTTGTTATTCTCAACTCATTTAATTTCTATATTTAATAATAAAACCTAACCCCAAGTGTGAGCAATAATAATAGTGATGCTTGTCTTAGAAAACGAATTAATTAGATACAAATTATTTTGATAATTGTAATTAAAGTATTAATATGTTATAATGGTAACAATTTACAAATAAGGTTCTATTCGTTACAATAGTTAACCCTTTAAGCTCGGATTGCCCCGTCAAAACTACAGTCTTGACCAACACAAAATAGGTATCGTTTGAAAGTTTAGAAGCTCTACTTTCCAATGCATGTAGACATTATGACCAAAACTGAACAAGTGCTTTGAAATTCGCAGACAAATCAGAAGTGTTCCGTTTTGATAATTTATTAAAAAAATATATTGTACAGTACATATTATTGCAATCAGAAAAACATCAAACTGATCAAATAGTCATGTGTCATATGTTGTTGGAAAGCTCTTAAAGAGTAGAATACAACCAGCCTATTTGTTTTACTCACAGACACAAATATAGCGAGTAATAGCTAAGTATATACACGAAAAATAAACTGAACATAAAATATCACACAGCATTACTTAGAGGAGGTGATTATCTTTCAAACAAGCCCACACACAAGATAATCAGATGCATAGATCATTAGATAATCCACATGAAGCACAATGTTACATATGACCACCAGGAGATGGCGCCAAATACATGACACAGACTCAATGATGACTCAAATGACACAGAATGAAACTCATTCTGTGAAATCTCATTACTAAAATCATGTCTGCATGCTATGCAAACCTTTAGTCATTGTTGTGTTTGCATGTGTAATTAGTTCTTATGTACAATTATTATGTTTTATTTGTTTGGAGATGCTTTTGGACACTATGATAAATTATTTTGTAATGCTGTAACTTTTGATTGCTTTGTCATATCAACACAAGAATTTTCTCAGATACATTTGACATGATTGGGAACAAAACAAAAGCAGTTTTCCAGAGCCAACTTATTTACACCCAGAGATACAGTATATTATGATAAATATGAAAAATAATAACTTTATTGGCTTAACTTAATTTTTTGTGATTTCTCAGCAGTTTCTTACGCTGAGAGTCTCAGACTGTATCATAATCTATATCATTAAAAAATTAGAAAAGTTTCTTTACAATGATACCAAACACATGACCCTCCTTTCTTTTTTCTTTTTTTTTTTTCTCAAGTCATAAGCCTTTAATTTTGGGTATGCCACTGAAACAGGAAATCTTTCAAAACACTTTCAGAACTTAAAGGGTTAAAACATTAAGTATCATGAACTAACAATTGAACAATATAAAATTACAGCATTAATTAATCTTGGTTAATGTTACTTTCTAAAATTACAATTGGTCATTGTTAGTTCATAGTGCATTAACTAATGTTAAACAATATACAACTTTTGATTTTAAAAAATGTATTGCTGTATGCTGAAATTAACATTAAACAAGATTAATAAATACTGTAAAATTATTGATCGTTGTTAGTTCATGTTAACTTATGTTAACAAATGGAACCTTGTTATAAAGTGTTACTGAAAAAACAAGATAACATAACAGTTGATGTTGTAAAAGAAAGGTTATTTTGCACTCCTAAAGCATTTTTGCGCTTCTGTTTTTGCAGTTTTTACAATTTGGTCAATAATTGGCCAATAAATATAGGTGACCGATACATCGGTGCATCCTTAATATATATATATATATAAAATGTGTCCTTGTGTTGTAGATGGGTTGCGTTTGAAGACCCCGGGTTCTCTGGTCAGTTGTATGTGTTGGAGAAAGGTCTGTACGGAAGCCCGGAGGACTGGGGCGCATCAAACAGCCGAATCTCTTCTGTGATACCAGTGACTCAGGTGAGTTTAACTCAAATAATGTTCTGTGATTATTGTATTCTCATTAAAGTCAACATGAAACCACTTTCACCAACCATTTTACTTCATAATGTGACGACGTATTCCTGAATGAAACAGGATTTTCAATGAGAAATAATAAATGAATAAATGGAACGTGTTAAGAAAGTAAATAGAGTCCATTTTTACTAAAAACATGCTTTTGGTTTATTTTGTAATGTGTCACAGTCGTAATGTGTTTGATATTTAATCGTGTTTCAGGAAAATCTGGGCGGCACGTGTCACTTCAAGGTATGTAAAGGATATTACGATATATTTTGCTCCAGTTCTCTATATTTCAAAAGGTCAAAGGTCATAGGTGTCTTGTTGTTGTAATAGATTCAGTTGTTCTCTGAGGCTGAACTCAGTGGGATGTCTGTGCTGCTGGACGACTCGTTACCCACAATGCCTGACGGATTTACCATGCGCTCCTGTAGAGTTCTCGCTGGAAGGTCAGATATATTCATTTGTGTCTGTCTGTCTGTCAATCTGTCTTATTCCTCTATTATTAATTGTGTGTGTGTGTGTGTGTGTGTGTGTGTGTGTGTTGTAGCTGGCTGGCGTTTGCCGTTGAGTGTTTTTCCGGGCCGCAGTGTGTTCTAGAAGAGGGTATATATCCTGACCTTAGGTCGATGGGTTTCACTCAACACGACGCATCAGTGATGTCACTACAACCAACTGGACATGTGAGTCCCATTACAGCTTTATTTTCACTATGATAATGTTCTGATTAAATAAAAGACTTTCATGTAATTTACGTCCTACATAAATCTAAATAAGATGCTGTAGGGT
The DNA here is from genome assembly GCF_019703515.2 of Myxocyprinus asiaticus. Lineage (NCBI taxonomy): Eukaryota > Metazoa > Chordata > Actinopteri > Cypriniformes > Catostomidae > Myxocyprinus > Myxocyprinus asiaticus. The sequence continues at coordinate 31,962,227 of NC_059388.1, read as the reverse complement.
GTATTGGTTATTTAGGCTACAGTAATAATTTAGTAATATATGATCATTTTCCACCCTGTCTCTGGCCCTCTGTCTGACACGCTCAGTTTTGGTCTAAGCGCCTCCTTAAAACTTCCACATAAACGCCCACTGTTCTGATTGGCTAACATCGTGCAGCCCCTCACATTCAGCCATTTTTGAAACTCAGTCGGAAGAGAATGAATAAGCACCACAATATTATAAAACTACATTTCAGGGTTTACACATCCAACACACTGGAAGACGTCCATCTAGCGCATATTTTCATACACAAACATTTAAAAATAGCGCAGATGGGCGAAAGAATGGGTCCATGACGCATTTGTGCTAAAAACAACAAGAGGCACAGCAGCTGAATTAAAGAGAATGGCATCTCCTCTTCAGAGTTGTAATTTGACACCGTGTCTTATAAAAGTGGCGTGAGATACATGACTATGGTCAAAGACGTCTGTGTAGTGTATGTTTATATACAAAATAATTCAAAATACTCCAGATGGGTCCCCTTTGGTGTTCAGGAATAGTTAGGCCACACTAGGCCTGCTTGTCCTGCTCTCTCTCTCTTAGTTTACGAACTGAGCACCAGTCGGCAGAGCCAACGGTGCGATGATGTAAAAATAGGCGTTGATGTTTTTAAGCTGTAGAGGCGGTCATGAATTAATGAGCTCCCAGATGACGTAGGGTCGTCGTGGAAGTAGTGAACGAGGCGTTTTTGCAGCGCTTTTATTGCATTGAGGATTAAGCTTTGAGTTCTGTAATTTACAGTATGTTTTTATAGTAGAAAGACCTCTTATATGTCAAAATATCAAGGAAATTTGATTCCACATGACATGACCCATTTAAACTTAACTTAATGCATCAAAATGTCTCACACTGAGATCACAAAAATTCATCTCCAGCATTCATTTTGAAAAGGAAACATTGTTGTATTTTATAGTATTATATTTGCAGTAATAATAATATGCATAAAATAATAATAATAATATTTACAGTATAATAATAATAATATGCAGTAATTGTGATATAATTAATCTAATTTAGTTGGATCTTAATTTTTGTACATTTTATGTAGACATAAAAACACTAATGTTCTCTTTGTCTGTCTTTCAGGAGTTCTCTCTGCCGTCTATCGGTCTGTTTGAGCGTTCTGGACTGAGGGGACGCAGAACTTTACTGAAGTCCAGTTCAGTGAATCTGCAGTTCACAGACAGCTGCACTAGAGTCTCATCTATACTGGTGGAGGGCGGCATGTAAGACAACACACATCACACAATATTTTCATGTTTTTAAGACAGTGTATCAAGTTAAAAGTAGTTCAACTTTTTAAAAAAACATGTCTCGAAACACGTCATAAGTCTGCATTTCTCCACGTACAGTACTGTGCAAAAGTTTTAGGCACTTGTGAAAAATGTTGCATAGTGAGGATGTCTTCATAAATAATGCCATAAATAGTTTTCATTTATCACTTAATGTCATACAAAGTCCAGTAAACATAAAAAAACTAAATCAATATTCGGTGTAACCACCTTTACCTTTAAAACAGCACCAAATCTCTTAGATACACCTGGACACAGTTTTTCTTGGTTGTTGGCAGATAGGATGTTCCAAGCTTCTTGGAGAATTCACCACAGTTCTTCTATCTATTTAGGCTGTCTCAATTGCTTCTGTCTCTTTATGTAATCTCAGACTCACATGATGTTCAGTGGGGGGCTCTGTGGGGACATGCCATCTGTTGCAGGGCTCCCTGTTCTTCTATTCTAATCTTTTCTATTTGCAATAGTAATGCTTGGGAGTCTAACATTTATATTTCATATTGACATACTAAAGCTGAAGATATAAATAACCATCTTAAGACAAATGCTTTTGTGAAACATCTTATGTGCCTAAGACTTTTGCACAGTACTGTATATTCTGCATGTTTGCTAGTTTCCATGAAAACAGTGTTTATATACAGTCTGGCCTCCAACCCATGCAGGAAATCGTTTTAGTGTCTGTAAACTCAGAGTGGAAAGACTTCAGTGGAGCGTTAGATTCAACATAGTCATGTGAAACCTCACCTCATTTTCTTTGCTCTATAGCTTTGTTTCAAAACTTAGTGAGCTGCCTACCTAACCCTGTAAAGCCTGTCATATGAACGAATTGTCATAAAATTCCAAAAAAAATTTTTTTACATTAAACTGTTTTTAGTACCATTAGGCAAACTATAAAAGAAATCGTAAAATATTTTAGTTTTTTTTAATGTATAATATTTGATGCATTAGGCTTTAAAGGTCATTATCCTCCTGAGGTCCAGCTATTCATTTTTGTGTGGGACATTTGCTATGTGAGTTTTTCTACAGGGGTAAATCTTGGGGTATTATCAGAGGACTCTCTGGGCTTTTCAGAGATACTAAATGTTTGAGAGTTTGACCATGACAACTTCCTCTTCTTGCTCTATAAATATGGATTGAAATGCATCACAGTTCAAGTACAATATGAATCAAACATTATTTTTTCAATAAACTATTTTTATCATATGTATTTCATGCACCAAACACAATATTGACAATTAAAAAAGGGAAATTGTAAAACTTTTTTCACTGGGTCTCATGAACTTATGGTAAGATGACATCATAATAGCTTGTATTGTAAAATAATGAGATCTTTATAATAACAGAGCAGGCTGCATATATGAAAATACACAGAAATATTAGTTCACACTTTATATATATATATATATATATATATATCTTATAAAATGTATATGTCAGAATTTTCAAAGCTCTGTGATTTGTTTTGTGGTGTGCATGAATGTAATGTAATGGTGATTGAGAGATATTCCTCTAAAGCTTGTTGTATCATATATGATACATGGATTTCAACAGACTTTTTCAATAAAATAATATACAAAATTTGAACCAAGCACAAGTTGCTTAAATTCAGCAAATACTCATTTTAAAATATCAGTAACAATATAATCATTACTGTCACTTTAACTTTATTAAAATAAGCTGTCATTTATCCCAACATAAGAGTCACTTTTCATTTTAAATAGATCGATATAAACATTGAAACCACTTTTTTCCACAAATAACCACTAGATGGTGCCATAAACATGTGAAACTTATTTTGAAGCATTATAGGTGCTTCAGACACAAAAACTGCTCCAAAAGGAGAGCAGCAAAATTATGCTACCTTCTAAGATATCTTCTTTTGATCATAATGTAAGAGCTCAGTATTTGTGTGTTCTTTGTATTTGAATGTTTATTAGAGTATCACAGTGTAATTTTAATAAGCATGCTGTCTTAGAAGGTAGCAGCCTATGTAGACAGTATATAGCTTGACAGCTCACTAGGGTTTGGATACACACTTTTTCCATGAGTGGCAAATTCTTTCCCTGAAAGAGCATTTGGTTGGAGAAAGTGGTTATATTGAGTCTGAACTGACCACAAACTCAAAACAAACCATGTGTGAGAGCAGCACTGAGGAAATTCAGCGTGTGTTCATGAACAGGGTGGAGATAGAAAGACCATGCATGTTTGAGCGTGTTACCTGTGTGTTGATTGACAGGTGGGTTCTGTACGAGTCGAATAACTTCAGAGGTTCTCAGTTCCTGCTCAGGCCAGGCGTGGTTCCTGATTGGTCCAAACTTTCCGACTGGCCACGAATCGGATCTCTCCGCCCACTCATACAGGTCAGAGGCCCCGCCCACTGCGAATCACTGGAGGCAGGACTATCAAACTGTCAGCAAGAAAGAAAAAAGTAACGATTTCTGTAGTAAATTTGTGTGTGTTTATGTCATCCACACAGAAACAAGCGCATTTCCGTTTGCGAAACAAGGAGGTGGGGCTACTGATGTCCATCACAGGGCAACTTGGTGACATCAAACTGATGCGTATCCAGGCAGCCGAGGAGACAGGTGGCATGGATCAGATCTGGCTTTATCGGGATGGTCAATTGCAGTGCATGGTAAAAATAGATCGATAATCAGTTTGATTGTTTTTTTACCAATTTCACACTTTATCATGCATTGATTGTTTAATATCAGTCCACCGATAGATGCTTAAATGAGATGTGTGTTTTTAACCCTTTAAGCCCAAGTGTAAGTGTATGTCTTTTACAATTATGTTGGTGTTGCTTATATGCCACATTTTCGCTTATAACTTCACGAAAAATAAACGGAACATAGCATATCACACAGCATTACTTAGAGGAGATTATCTTTCAAACAAGCCCACACACAAGATAATCAGATGCATAGATCATTAGATAATCCACATGAAGCACAATGTTACATATGACCACCAGGAGATGGCGCCAAATACATGACACAGACTCAATGATGACTCAAATGACACAGAATGAAACTCATTCTGTGAAATCTCATTACTAAAATCATGTCTGCATGCTATGCAAACCTTTAGTCATTGTTGTGTTTGCATGTGTAATTAGTTCTTATGTACAATTATTATGTTTTATTTGTTTGGAGATGTTTTTGGACACTATGATAAATAATTTTTTGAATGCTAAAACGTTTTATTGCTTTGTCGTATCAACACAAATTTTTTCTCAGATACAGTTGACATGATTGGAAACAAAACAAAAGCAGTTTTTCAGAGCCACCTTATTTACACCCAGAGATATATAATGTCAAATAAGAAAAAAGATTTTTTATTTATTTATTTATTTTTTTCAGCAGTTTGTTACGCTGAGAGTCTCAGTTTGTATCATAATCTACATTATTAAAATATGTGAAAACTTGTCTTTACAATGATATCAAACACTTGACCCTGTTTTTGTTTTTTTTTCTTTTTTTGAGTTATAAGCCTTTAATTTTGGGTATGCCATTGAAATCTTTCAAAACACCTTCAGAGCTTAAAGGGTTAAAGAATAGCGTCAACATTAATGTTACACCACTGAAACAACGGTGTTCACAGGGGAACTAACTTACAATTTTAATGTGTTGTTCGACTTGCGTAACAGCTATTCATGTAATGATATATGTTGTAATATTGTTGTATTTTAAGCTTAATTATTATTACTACTTTTAGCTTATAACATGTCAAATTGATTCCAATGTAATCTAATCCAGTTTTAGAAAGTGTCCCAGCTAAAGTGTTTGATTTTGTTAATACTTTTTCTAAAGAAAGATAAATGTTATTGATGATAAAAGCAAAATGTTAAATAATGGAGTAATCCTTAATTTTGTAGAGGGGGTCAAAATGACCATTTTCACTTGTTATAGCAAAAGGAAAGTTTGTTTAGAACCAGAATCTAAAAGGATATTAAGATATCTTTAATACTTCTAGAGTTACAAGCACTCCAAGTTTGAAAAAACAACACAAAAAAGTGTTTTTTTCCCATTTTTGGACTCTCACCATTGGCATATAATGCAACAAGAGGTGCTAAAGTCAACTGATTTCAGTAATAGATCTACCAATCTCTGTGTACAAATAAAATCATGATGCTGACACCTTTCTAAGGGTATTTTTTTTACCTGTAGTTTTGCTCCAAAATCATATATAGATGAAAATTAACCGTTTAACGCCCCTCTACAAAATAACGGATTGCTCTGTAAATATTGATCCATGGCTTTTATAAATATGTATGTTTATCTTTCACTAGTATAATCAAAAACAACATTTTGAGGCAGGGAGCTCTAGTTGAGTTGACACTGAATGACCTCATTGAAATATTAATTATGCACGTAGTTTTATTGTTGTAGCCTAATAATTTAGGTAATATCGTCAAAAGCAGAAATAAACTAATGCAAATTTTTATTTAAGGGTTATTGAACATAATGTTGTTACCATCTGAAACTAAATTGCCTTTGCTAGACGATTTTTTCTCAACATTTAACCTGAAGATTTGTAATAAAATAATATACAAAATTTGAACCAAGCACAAGTTGCTTATATTCAGCAAATACTCGTTTTAAAATATCAGTAACAATATCATTATTAGTCACTTTAACTTTATTAAAATAAGCTGTCATTTATCCCAACATGAGAGTCACTTTTCATTTTAAACAGATCGATATAAACATTGAAACCACTTTTTTTCCATAAATAACCACTAGATGGTGCCATAAACATGAAACTTACATACTATAGGTTGTTTGGATCATCAGCTTGAACAGAGAGTGAAACAGGAGCCGTCAAACGTTGTGTGTCATATTTGATACATACGGTGTTATTGGGTTAATACAGCATTTTGAAGCATTATAGGCGCTTCAGACACAAAAACTGCTCCAAAAGGAGAGCAGCAACATTATGCTACCTTCTAAGATATCTTCTTTTGATCATAATGTAAGAGCTCAGTATTTGTGTGTTCTTCATATTTGAATGTTTATTAGAGTATCACAGTGTAAGTTTAACAACATGTGGTGTAAGGATGCTTAATAAACAGTCACTCATGTGTATTGTTGTGTGTGTTAGTGGCTGGCGGACTGCTGTGTGGATGTGAGTTCTGGTGTTCCGATGGCAGGCAGCAGAGCGGTTCTCTCATCAGAACCTGGTCAATCTCAACAGCTGTGGAACATCACCACTGACGGACTCATACGGAACAACGCCGCTCCTAACCTCGTACTGGAGATCAAAGGTCGGCGAGCGCCTCGTGTTTACAAAACATTAACTAAAACACTTAAACATCATGGTTAAACATCAACCGAATCTGTGACATGATGTCGATTACCACCAACTATACAAGCTTCACATTTCTTGGAATGTCTTTCCCCATAGACTTCCACTGTGAGTGCATTACTGTAAACACATTTTATCTTGGGATTTTGCCAACAGAGGAATGAGTCAAAATTATTTTCTGTGATAATCCACAGCATGCCACACACACGTTTAAGGTGTTTTTAACCTGAAACAGTCTTCTACAGAAATCTAATAAACAGTTAATCACAACTTGACAGGTGACATAACTCAGTGACTATTGTATGTTTAAAAAAAACAAAAAAAACATGGGAATCTAGACTTCTGAAAGTCATTACTTAATATAATTGCCTCATATATCCACATGATTTATGGCAAAGTCAGACTTGTGGTTGGTTTACTTGGCAGCAAGAGGCTTTCTGGAATAGGTGACTAGCGCCATCTAGTGGAGTCATGTGATTACATTTCCATTTAAAGCAGCAAAAATGCTTCAGCTTCATATTTGAGGTTAAACAAAATAAGATCAAAACAATAATAATTAATAAATAATAAATATACAAATAAATATATAAATAATTAAATGTGTGAGGAGATATATATATATATGTAATTAATATACAATATTTATAATATATAAATAATTAAATGAATACATAAATAAATGCACACATTAATGCAAAATAATGCAATATATAAAGGTTGGGAAATGCAAAAATGTTAACGGAAATGTGAAATTGAAAGTTGATTTTTAATTCTATATTTTTTAATCAGTCATTTATTTCTGCATGTAGTTCGGTATTTATTTTTCCTTCATGCAACATGCTAATGAGAGCATGCCAATCAAACATCAGTAGACTTCACTTGACTATGACATTAAGGGGACAGTTCACCCCAAAATGTAAATTCTCTCATCATTTACTCACCCTCATGCCATCCCAGATGTGAATGACTTTCTTTCTTCTGCAGAACACAAATGAAGATTTTTAGAAGAAATATATTTCAGCTCTGTAGGTTCATACAATGCAAGTGAATGGTGACCAGAACTTTGAAGCTCCAAAAAGCACATAAAGGCAGCATAAAAGTAACCCAGACGATTCCAGTGGTTTAATCCATGTCTTCTGACGTGATATGATAGGTGTGGGTGAGAAACACTATAAATCTCCACTTTTACTTTCAATATTTATAGCAAAAAAAGAACTTAAATACTGATCTGTTTCCCACCCACACCTATCATATCACTTCTGAAAATTACTTTTATGCTGCCTTTATGTCCTTTTTGGAGCTTCAAAGTTCTGGTCACCATTCACTTGCATTGTATGAACTTACAGAGCTGAAATATTCTTCTAAAATCTTCACTTGTGTTCATCGGAAGAAGGAAAGTCATACTTCAGAAATAAAAGAATACATACAGAAATGTGGAAAATAAATTGTTTTATATTGTATTATTTTTGCATTAATTGATGCATTTATTTATTTAGTTATCTGTACATCTCCTCGCACATTTTATTATTTTTCTGTATATTTATTTATGCATGAATATGCAGATTTATTTATGTATTTATTTATTTATATATTATTTTCGCAGGTTTCGTCCTCCATAAAAACCTGGCAACCATGCACCTCTTACTGTAACTAGGATACTAATAAACATGAAATATTTCTAGACTAAACAACAAACAGCTCATTGCTATCAAAAGAGTGCTAATGATCGAAACTAACCTAGTTATATATATCAATAGGGTGAAAATCACAAAGAAATATCTGGGTCATATTTCACACCAACAGTCGCAAAAAAATAAACAAGAAATTATATTTTGTTAAAATGAAGCCTATTTTTTTTTGCACATTCTATTCATTACAAACAAGGACATGATCCTCCAAAATGATCATTTATTGCAAAAATAAATTAATCTAATTTGATTTTATAACTGTAATGCAGTAATGAAAATCCTGTCTTGACACCATGTTTTCATGCATGTGCATAACAGTACAAAAAATGCTAGCATGATATATACTTTGACATTTTTCTATAATATATATATCATTTCTGCATTACAGTAATGAGAATGATTTTTTGTATTACTGTAGGCTCCTGACAGTTTTGGGATATAAATGTATTTAATTGTCATGAAAATGATTTCATAATACAAAGACATACTTTTGTGCTAAAAATAAGCTTCATTTCCTTTTATGCAAATGTTTGTCTTTAATTTTATATCAAGTAATAACAATAACTTCATACAACAAGCCTTAATGCATTAATTCACCTGTCTAGGTGATGCACACAATCAAGTCAACACAGAGAATGACTAAATCACATGTTTCTCATGCCGACACTATTCTCTCTCGCTCTCTTCAGGAGGTCAACAGTTCGACAAAACCCAGATTATTCTCAATGAATTCAACCCAAACAAAATGAATCAAAGATGGTCCCTGGAGATTCTCTGAGTAAATTCAGTGCAGCTCCGTCGTGGGACCTACTGCACCAGGGGGACCAGGGTCCTGTGAGGCAGCTGCGCGAGGGGACCATGAACTGCATTCATTACGGAAACCTCATTCTCAAGAGAACAACACCACCAGCGGCTGGAATATGATCATATTCTGCTGAACATTGTCTTATTACATGAATTAAGCTGCTTTTCAAATCAACAGAGAAAATGTACATGGAAGAGACTTTACAAAAACACATACTTGAACAATTATTAACTTTCATTTTTCATTCTGTAAAATGCATAAACATACCTGTATAGATATTTGCTTCCTTTTCAGCTGTATAAAAATAAATCTGGTGTTTATAAGTGAATGTGTTTTGTTCATTAACATCAGCTTTGTTCAAATCAATGAATCGTGTGATCATGTCTCTGCTGATTGGCCAGCTGGGATTCACTCTTTGCTGATTGGCTGTCCTGGGAATTCCGGTTTCTGTGTCTGATGAGAAAAAAAGTGAGGTTTGCCACACTTGTGTGTTATCACGAGTGGCTGGAATGCTTGAGACGGACAGAGAGTTAAATAAGTGTGCACAGCTGATTTGAATCGTTATTATTTTAATTCAAAACAAAGAATTGTTTGCTTATCAACAAACAATCACAAGTCAGACGTTGTTTATAGAATATAAACATTTATATTTGTCATTTTCCTTTCTGAAAGTGTTTCCATTACTGAATACTTTGGAAAATGATGACGTTAGGAAACTCTGCCCCAAACTCGTTTTTTTGTGTCGGAATACTCAAACAAACAGAGCAATGTTTTGAAAGCGCCACAGAGTCACAGCGTTTACACTTTTCAGGGGAAATCAACCTACAAATGGTTTACTTGTATTTGTCTTTGCATATTAAGTTTAGGATTGGAAAAAGTGTTTCTACACCGGCATTTTCACCAGTACAATTTCAAAGATCTGCCATTCACTCACAAAGATCTATAATTAGTTTCTTACTAGTTAAAGGTGGTGTAAGTGATTTCAGCTGTTCTACTTCCGCGAGACTGAGCTGTTGAATTAGCCACACCCCCTTTTTCCAATACCACGCCCCCCCAAAGATAGCAAATGAGCTTTATTGTGACCGACATTGAGCAGAAATTGTCAAAAACAACAGCTGCAAAATAGCGCCCTCTACTGACAACTGTTATGAACAACATGGCATAAAAATGGCATTAAGCCTCAATAATTCACTGCAGCTATAATACTATGAGAATGCGCAAAAAGACTGACAGAATTTCAACTATTAAAATTTTTTTTAATCTGTAACTTACAATTTTCACTAGAATTTCAATGATCTGCCATTCACTCACACATATCTATAATTAATTTCTTACTAGTTAAAATTCCAAACACAAATATCCGCTATATAGTTTTTTTGGTAAAAATGATAACTTTTGATATGAATATTTACATTATTACTAGTGCAAATGTCCATTTCTGATATCAACAAATGAATTACAAGAAAATGCTCATTTTAATATCTGTAATTTGGTTTTCACTAGTAGCTGACTGTAAAAAAATATTTTTTTTAATAAGCATTTTTATCTTGTTTTCCAGTAAAAATATCGAAATATTTTTAAAACAAGATATATTTACTTGACAAGCAAAATGGCACAAGATATTACGTTTATTTTTCTTACCCCATTGGCAAATAGTTTTTTCTTCTTTTAAGCATAAATCTCACTAAAGTTTGTTTATCTTGTTTTAAGAATGTTTAGATATTTTTTACTATTTTTTTGCAGTGCAATGTTAATTTCAGATATCTGTAACGTTTTTGTAACTAGTAAGAAGGCCGTTTAAGATACCTTTAACTTCTCTTTAATTTATTAATATCTGAAATCCATTTCCTACAACATTGCCTTTAAAATAAGAAACAATATGCCTTTATTTTGGTCAAAATACCAGACGTCCTGGCTAATACGGGACAGCTGGCAACCCAAAACTGTTTATCTCAGTGTTTTTTAACAGGTCTATTCTTGTACATTTGCGAACAGCTTTTTTAAAGTTGATCTCTTTCTTAGTGTATTTCTTTTGCTCTCCGTATATTTGCATTTACCATTGTTTTTTCCCTGCTATCTGTGGCCCAATCAGAACAAACTTGAGACCTATCACCCCAATCATAATGCTGTGTTATCAACCTGTGTGTGTGTGTGTGTGTGTGGACATGAAAACTGCTGATGTTGTGTTGGACCAGCAAAGTCAAAATGAGATCAGTCTGTCAGCGTTTGCTGTCAGCCATCAATGCATCAGCTTCCTGTCGCTGTGGTAACCATCCGGACGCCAGGGCACGTGGGTAAATGGGGAGTAGGGCCACAGTAAACCTCCAGACAAAGAAAGGGGGGATTAAATGAATTAAATGCAACGAGAGGATTCACG
>NC_059388.1:31900722-31943222 GCF_019703515.2 Myxocyprinus asiaticus | reverse complement strand
AAATTCTGAGAAAAACTAAAAAATTTAGACATAAAAAAAAAGTTTTTTAAAGAGAAACAAAAAAACATTTTTTTCACAGTGCGGTTCAGGGCTTCCGTAGTTAAGAAATCATATTTTTAATGCAAGACCACCAATTCAATTAGAGCTCATAAAATATGTTTGTTTTTTTCCCCAATGGCATAAACAATTACCCATAATTTGAAATATGTGGTTACAGCATTGCAAAGCACCAACAGCTATTTATTGTTAATCCTAAACCCAAAGCTAACTATTTTTAATGGAGAAAATGTCTCATTACAGTGTTGAACAGAAAATGCAGGACAAAGACAAATTCTGCATTTTCTCAGAAAATACATAAAACCATTTTAGAAATTAAATACATAGACACTTAAAGCATGATCATTTAAAAAATAATCACTTTTTACTTAAAAAAAAACTTTTCATAACTTCACAGAAAATAAATGTAAAAATGCTGCAGTAATAAAAATGTTCACTGGTTAACCTTACCATGTATGGTGAAAATGTATATACATGACAATATATGTATTTTTTACAGTACAATATTGTAATATATATATATATATATATATATATATATATATATGCTTTTTAGAAGTAAAAAGTATGATTTACCTAGTATGTAATAGTAAATATTTATATTCTGTTTAAAAAGACAATACATGTATTTTTACGGTAAAATATTGTAATATATATATATATATATATATATATATATATATATATATGCTTTTTAGAAGTAAAAAGTATGATTTACCTAGTATGTAATAGTAAACACTTATATTCTGTTTAAAAAGATAATACATGTATTTTTTACGGTAAAATATTGTAATATATGTAAATGCTTTTTAGAAGTAAAAAGTATGATTTACCTAGTATGTAATAGTAAAATTTATATTCTGTTTAAAAAGACAATACATGTATTTTTACGGTAAAATACTGTAATAAATATAAATGCTTTTTAGAAGTAAAAAGTATGATTTACCTAGTATGTAAGAGTAAAAATTTATATTCTGTTTAAAAAGACAATACATGTATTTTTACGGTAAAATACTGTAATAAATATAAATGCTTTTTAGAAGTAAAAAGTATGATTTACCTAGTATGTAAGAGTAAAAATTTATATTCTGTTTAAAAAGACAATACATGTATTTTTACGGTAAAATATTGTAATATATATATATATATATATATATATATATATATATATATATATATATATATATGCTTTTTAGAAGTAAAAAGTATGATTTACCTAGTATGTAATAGTAAAATTTATATTCTGTTTAAAAAGACAATACATGTATTTTTACGGTAAAATACTGTAATAAATATAAATGCTTTTTAGAAGTAAAAAGTATGATTTACCTAGTATGTAAGAGTAAAAATTTATATTCTGTTTAAAAAGACAATACATGTATTTTTACGGTAAAATATTGTAATATATATATATATGCTTTTTAGAAGTAAAAAGTATGATTTACCTAGTATGTAATAGTAAACATTTATATTCTGTTTAAAAAGACAATACATGTATTTTTACGGTAAAATATTGTAATATATATATATATATATATATATATATATATATATATATATATATGCTTTTTAGAAGTAAAAAGTATGATTTACCTAGTATGTAATAGTAAAATTTATATTCTGTTTAAAAAGACAATACATGTATTTTTACGGTAAAATACTGTAATAAATATAAATGCTTTTTAGAAGTAAAAAGTATGATTTACCTAGTATGTAAGAGTAAAAATTTATATTCTGTTTAAAAAGACAATACATGTATTTTTACGGTAAAATATTGTAATATATATATATATATATATATATATATATATATATATATATATATATGCTTTTTAGAAGTAAAAAGTATGATTTACCTAGTATGTAATAGTAAACATTTATATTCTGTTTAAAAAGACAATACATGTATTTTTACGGTAAAATATTGTAATATATATATATATATATATATATATATATATATATATATATATATATATATATATATATATGCTTTTTAGAAGTAAAAAGTATGATTTACCTAGTATGTAATAGTAAACATTTATATTCTGTTTAAAAAGACAATACATGTATTTTTACGGTAAAATATTGTAATATATATATATATATATATATATATATATATATATATATATGCTTTTTAGAAGTAAAAAGTATGATTTACCTAGTATGTAATAGTAAAATTTATATTCTGTTTAAAAAGACAATACATGTATTTTTACGGTAAAATACTGTAATAAATATAAATGCTTTTTAGAAGTAAAAAGTATGATTTACCTAGTATGTAAGAGTAAAAATTTATATTCTGTTTAAAAAGACAATACATGTATTTTTACGGTAAAATATTGTAATATATATATATATATATATATATATATATATATAGCTTTTTAGAAGTAAAAAGTATGATTTACCTAGTATGTAATAGTAAACATTTATATTCTGTTTAAAAAGACAATACATGTATTTTTACGGTAAAATATTGTAATATATATATATATATATATATATATATATGCTTTTTAGAAGTAAAAAGTATGATTTACCTAGTATGTAATAGTAAACACTTATATTCTGTTTAAAAAGATAATACATGTATTTTTACGGTAAAATATTGTAATATATGTAAATGCTTTTTAGAAGTAAAAAGTATGATTTACCTAGTATGTAATAGTAAAATTTATATTCTGTTTAAAAAGACAATACATGTATTTTTACGGTAAAATACTGTAATAAATATAAATGCTTTTTAGAAGTAAAAAGTATGATTTACCTAGTATGTAAGAGTAAAAATTTATATTCTGTTTAAACAGACAATACATGTATTTTTACGGTAAAATATTGTAATATATATATATATGCTTTTTAGAAGTAAAAAGTATGATTTACCTAGTATGTAATAGTAAACATTTATATTCTGTTTAAAAAGACAATACATGTATTTTTACGGTAAAATATTGTAATATATATATATATATATATATATATATATATATATATATATATATATATATATATATATATATGCTTTTTAGAAGTAAAAAGTATGATTTACCTAGTATGTAATAGTAAAATTTATATTCTGTTTAATAAGACAATACATGTATTTTTACGGTAAAATACTGTAATAAATATAAATGCTTTTTAGAAGTAAAAAGTATGATTTACCTAGTATGTAAGAGTAAAAATTTATATTCTGTTTAAAAAGACAATACATGTATTTTTACGGTAAAATATTGTAATATATATATATATATATATATATATATATATGCTTTTTAGAAGTAAAAAGTATGATTTACCTAGTATGTAATAGTAAACATTTATATTCTGTTTAAAAAGACAATACATGTATTTTTACGGTAAAATATTGTAATATATATATATATATATATATATATATATATATGCTTTTTAGAAGTAAAAAGTATGATTTACCTAGTATGTAATAGTAAACACTTATATTCT
Source organism: Myxocyprinus asiaticus (assembly GCF_019703515.2). NCBI lineage: Eukaryota > Metazoa > Chordata > Actinopteri > Cypriniformes > Catostomidae > Myxocyprinus > Myxocyprinus asiaticus. The sequence goes on along the minus strand of NC_059388.1, from coordinate 31,939,697 downwards.
GTTTAAAAAGATAATACATGTATTTTTACGGTAAAATATTGTAATATATGTAAATGCTTTTTAGAAGTAAAAAGTATGATTTACCTAGTATGTAATAGTAAAATTTATATTCTGTTTAAAAAGACAATACATGTATTTTTACGGTAAAATACTGTAATAAATATAAATGCTTTTTAGAAGTAAAAAGTATGATTTACCTAGTATGTAAGAGTAAAAATTTATATTCTGTTTAAAAAGACAATACATGTATTTTTACGGTAAAATATTGTAATATATATATATATGCTTTTTAGAAGTAAAAAGTATGATTTACCTAGTATGTAATAGTAAACATTTATATTCTGTTTAAAAAGACAATACATGTATTTTTACGGTAAAATATTGTAATATATATATATATATATATATATATATATATATATATATATATATATATATATATATATATGCTTTTTAGAAGTAAAAAGTATGATTTACCTAGTATGTAATAGTAAAATTTATATTCTGTTTAAAAAGACAATACATGTATTTTTACGGTAAAATACTGTAATAAATATAAATGCTTTTTAGAAGTAAAAAGTATGATTTACCTAGTATGTAAGAGTAAAAATTTATATTCTGTTTAAAAAGACAATACATGTATTTTTACGGTAAAATATTGTAATATATATATATATATATATATATATATATGCTTTTTAGAAGTAAAAAGTATGATTTACCTAGTATGTAATAGTAAATATTTATATTCTGTTTAAAAAGACAATACATGTATTTTTACGGTAAAATATTGTAATATATATATATATATATATATATATATATATATATATATATGCTTTTTAGAAGTAAAAAGTATGATTTACCTAGTATGTAATAGTAAATATTTATATTCTGTTTAAAAAGACAATACATGTATTTTTACGGTAAAATACTGTAATAAATATAAATGCTTTTTAGAAGTAAAAAGTATGATTTACCTAGTATGTAAGAGTAAAAATTTATATTCTGTTTAAAAAGACAATACATGTATTTTTACGGTAAAATATTGTAATATATATATATATATATATATATATATATATATATATATATATATATATATATATATATATATGCTTTTTAGAAGTAAAAAGTATGATTTACCTAGTATGTAATAGTAAACATTTATATTCTGTTTAAAAAGACAATACATGTATTTTTACGGTAAAATATTGTAATATATATATATATATATATATATATATATATATATATATATATATATATATATATATGCTTTTTAGAAGTAAAAAGTATGATTTACCTAGTATGTAATAGTAAATATTTATATTCTGTTTAAAAAGACAATACATGTATTTTTACGGTAAAATATTGTAATATATATATATATATATATATATATATATATATATATATATATATATATATTATATATGCTTTTTAGAAGTAAAAAGTATGATTTACCTAGTATGTAATAGTAAACACTTATATTCTGTTTAAAAAGATAATACATGTATTTTTACGGTAAAATATTGTAATATATGTAAATGCTTTTTAGAAGTAAAAAGTATGATTTACCTAGTATGTAATAGTAAAATTTATATTCTGTTTAAAAAGACAATACATGTATTTTTACGGTAAAATACTGTAATAAATATAAATGCTTTTTAGAAGTAAAAAGTATGATTTACCTAGTATGTAAGAGTAAAAATTTATATTCTGTTTAAAAAGACAATACATGTATTTTTACGGTAAAATATTGTAATATATATATATATGCTTTTTAGAAGTAAAAAGTATGATTTACCTAGTATGTAATAGTAAACATTTATATTCTGTTTAAAAAGACAATACATGTATTTTTACGGTAAAATATTGTAATATATATATATATATATATATATATATATATATATATATATATATATGCTTTTTAGAAGTAAAAAGTATGATTTACCTAGTATGTAATAGTAAACATTTATATTCTGTTTAAAAAGACAATACATGTATTTTTACGGTAAAATATTGTAATATATATATATATATATATATATATATACATATATATATATATGCTTTTTAGAAGTAAAAAGTATGATTTACCTAGTACGTAATAGTAAATATTTATATTCTGTTTAAAAAGACAATACATGTATTTTTACGGTAAAATATTGTAATATATATATATATATATATATATATATATATATATATATATGCTTTTTAGAAGTAAAAAGTATGATTTACCTAGTATGTAATAGTAAACACTTATATTCTGTTTAAAAAGATAATACATGTATTTTTACGGTAAAATATTGTAATATATGTAAATGCTTTTTAGAAGTAAAAAGTATGATTTACCTAGTATGTAATAGTAAAATTTATATTCTGTTTAAAAAGACAATACATGTATTTTTACGGTAAAATACTGTAATAAATATAAATGCTTTTTAGAAGTAAAAAGTATGATTTACCTAGTATGTAAGAGTAAAAATTTATATTCTGTTTAAAAAGACAATACATGTATTTTTACGGTAAAATATTGTAATATATATATATATATATATATATATATATATATATATATATATATATATATATATATGCTTTTTAGAAGTAAAAAGTATGATTTACCTAGTATGTAATAGTAAATATTTATATTCTGTTTAAAAAGACAATACATGTATTTTTACGGTAAAATATTGTAATATATATATATATATATATATATATATGCTTTTTAGAAGTAAAAAGTATGATTTACCTAGTATGTAATAGTAAATATTTATATTCTGTTTAAAAAGACAATACATGTATTTTTACGGTAAAATACTGTAATAAATATAAATGCTTTTTAGAAGTAAAAAGTATGATTTACCTAGTATGTAAGAGTAAAAATTTATATTCTGTTTAAAAAGACAATACATGTATTTTTACGGTAAAATATTGTAATATATATATATATATATATATATATATATATATATATATATATATATATATATATATATATGCTTTTTAGAAGTAAAAAGTATGATTTACCTAGTATGTAATAGTAAACATTTATATTCTGTTTAAAAAGACAATACATGTATTTTTAAGGTAAAATATTGTAATATATATATATATATATATATATATATATATATATATATATATATATATATGCTTTTTAGAAGTAAAAAGTATGATTTACCTAGTATGTAATAGTAAACACTTATATTCTGTTTAAAAAGATAATACATGTATTTTTACGGTAAAATATTGTAATATATGTAAATGCTTTTTAGAAGTAAAAAGTATGATTTACCTAGTATGTAATAGTAAAATTTATATTCTGTTTAAAAAGACAATACATGTATTTTTACGGTAAAATACTGTAATAAATATAAATGCTTTTTAGAAGTAAAAAGTATGATTTACCTAGTATGTAAGAGTAAAAATTTATATTCTGTTTAAAAAGACAATACATGTATTTTTACGGTAAAATATTGTAATATATATATATATATATATATATATATATATATATATATATATATATATATATGCTTTTTAGAAGTAAAAAGTATGATTTACCTAGTATGTAATAGTAAATATTTATATTCTGTTTAAAAAGACAATACATGTATTTTTACGGTAAAATATTGTAATATATATATATATATATATATATATATATGCTTTTTAGAAGTAAAAAGTATGATTTACCTAGTATGTAATAGTAAATATTTATATTCTGTTTAAAAAGACAATACATGTATTTTTACGGTAAAATACTGTAATAAATATAAATGCTTTTTAGAAGTAAAAAGTATGATTTACCTAGTATGTAAGAGTAAAAATTTATATTCTGTTTAAAAAGACAATACATGTATTTTTACGGTAAAATATTGTAATAATATATATATATATATATATATATATATATATATATATATATATATATATATGCTTTTTAGAAGTAAAAAGTATGATTTACCTAGTATGTAATAGTAAACATTTATATTCTGTTTAAAAAGACAATACATGTATTTTTACGGTAAAATATTGTAATATATATATATATATATATATATATATATATATATATATATATATATATATATATATATATATATATGCTTTTTAGAAGTAAAAAGTATGATTTACCTAGTATGTAATAGTAAACACTTATATTCTGTTTAAAAAGATAATACATGTATTTTTACGGTAAAATATTGTAATATATGTAAATGCTTTTTAGAAGTAAAAAGTATGATTTACCTAGTATGTAATAGTAAAATTTATATTCTGTTTAAAAAGACAATACATGTATTTTTACGGTAAAATACTGTAATAAATATAAATTCTTTTTAGAAGTAAAAAGTATGATTTACCTAGTATGTAAGAGTAAAAATTTATATTCTGTTTAAAAAGACAATACATGTATTTTTACGGTAAAATATTGTAATATATATATATATATATATATATATATATATATATATATATATATATATATATATATATATATATATATATATATATATATGCTTTTTAGAAGTAAAAAGTATGATTTACCTAGTATGTAATAGTAAATATTTATATTCTGTTTAAAAAGACAATACATGTATTTTTACGGTAAAATATTGTAATATATATATATATATATATATATATATATATATATATATATATATATGCTTTTTAGAAGTAAAAAGTATGATTTACCTAGTATGTAATAGTAAATATTTATATTCTGTTTTAAAAGACAATACATGTATTTTTACGGTAAAATACTGTAATAAATATAAATGCTTTTTAGAAGTAAAAAGTATGATTTACCTAGTATGTAAGAGTAAAAATTTATATTCTGTTTAAAAAGACAATACATGTATTTTTACGGTAAAATATTGTAATATATATATATATATATATATATATATATATATATATATATATATATATATATATATATATATATATATTTATATGCTTTTTAGAAGTAAAAAGTATGATTTACCTAGTATGTAATAGTAAACATTTATATTCTGTTTAAAAAGACAATACATGTATTTTTACGGTAAAATATTGTAATATATATATATATATATATATATATATATATATATATATATATATATATATATATATATATATGCTTTTTAGAAGTAAAAAGTATGATTTACCTAGTATGTAATAGTAAATATTTATATTCTGTTTAAAAAGACAATACATGTATTTTTACGGTAAAATATTGTAATATATATATATATGCTTTTTAGAAGTAAAAAGTATGATTTACCTAGTATGTAATAGTAAACACTTATATTCTGTTTAAAAAGATAATACATGTATTTTTACGGTAAAATATTGTAATATATGTAAATGCTTTTTAGAAGTAAAAAGTATGATTTACCTAGTATGTAATAGTAAAATTTATATTCTGTTTAAAAAGACAATACATGTATTTTTACGGTAAAATACTGTAATAAATATAAATGCTTTTTAGAAGTAAAAAGTATGATTTACCTAGTATGTAAGAGTAAAAATTTATATTCTGTTTAAAAAGACAATACATGTATTTTTACGGTAAAATATTGTAATATATATATATATGCTTTTTAGAAGTAAAAAGTATGATTTACCTAGTATGTAATAGTAAACATTTATATTCTGTTTAAAAAGACAATACATGTATTTTTACGGTAAAATATTGTATATATATATATATATATATATATATATATATATATATATATATATATATATATATATATATGCTTTTTAGAAGTAAAAAGTATGATTTACCTAGTATGTAATAGTAAACATTTATATTCTGTTTAAAAAGACAATACATGTATTTTTACGGTAAAATATTGTAATATATATATATATATATATATATATATATATATATATATATATATGCTTTTTAGAAGTAAAAAGTATGATTTACCTAGTATGTAATAGTAAATATTTATATTCTGTTTAAAAAGACAATACATGTATTTTTACGGTAAAATATTGTAATATATATATATATGCTTTTTAGAAGTAAAAAGTATGATTTACCTAGTATGTAATAGTAAACACTTATATTCTGTTTAAAAAGATAATACATGTATTTTTACGGTAAAATATTGTAATATATGTAAATGCTTTTTAGAAGTAAAAAGTATGATTTACCTAGTATGTAATAGTAAAATTTATATTCTGTTTAAAAAGACAATACATGTATTTTTACGGTAAAATACTGTAATAAATATAAATGCTTTTTAGAAGTAAAAAGTATGATTTACCTAGTATGTAAGAGTAAAAATTTATATTCTGTTTAAAAAGACAATACATGTATTTTTACGGTAAAATATTGTAATATATATATATATGCTTTTTAGAAGTAAAAAGTATGATTTACCTAGTATGTAATAGTAAACATTTATATTCTGTTTAAAAAGACAATACATGTATTTTTACGGTAAAATATTGTAATATATATATATATATATATATATATATATATATATATATATATGCTTTTTAGAAGTAAAAAGTATGATTTACCTAGTATGTAATAGTAAACATTTATATTCTGTTTAAAAAGACAATACATGTATTTTTACGGTAAAATATTGTAATATATATATATATATATATATATATATATATATATATATATATATGCTTTTTAGAAGTAAAAAGTATGATTTACCTAGTATGTAATAGTAAATATTTATATTCTGTTTAAAAAGACAATACATGTATTTTTACGGTAAAATATTGTAATATATATATATATGCTTTTTAGAAGTAAAAAGTATGATTTACCTAGTATGTAATAGTAAACACTTATATTCTGTTTAAAAAGATAATACATGTATTTTTACGGTAAAATATTGTAATATATGTAAATGCTTTTTAGAAGTAAAAAGTATGATTTACCTAGTATGTAATAGTAAAATTTATATTCTGTTTAAAAAGACAATACATGTATTTTTACGGTAAAATACTGTAATAAATATAAATGCTTTTTAGAAGTAAAAAGTATGATTTACCTAGTATGTAATAGTAAATATTTATATTCTGTTTAAAAAGACAATACATGTATTTTTACGGTAAAATATTGTAATATATATATATATATATATATATATATATATATATATATATATATATATGCTTTTTAGAAGTAAAAAGTATGATTTACCTAGTATGTAATAGTAAATATTTATATTCTGTTTAAAAAGACAATACATGTATTTTTACGGTAAAATACTGTAATAAATATAAATGCTTTTTAGAAGTAAAAAGTATGATTTACCTAGTATGTAAGAGTAAAAATTTATATTCTGTTTAAAAAGACAATACATGTATTTTTACGGTAAAATATTGTAATATATATATATATATATATATATATATATATATATATATATATGCTTTTTAGAAGTAAAAAGTATGATTTACCTAGTATGTAATAGTAAACATTTATATTCTGTTTAAAAAGACAATACATGTATTTTTACGGTAAAATATTGTAATATATATATATATATATATATATATATATATATATATATATATATATATATATATATATATGCTTTTTAGAAGTAAAAAGTATGATTTACCTAGTATGTAATAGTAAATATTTATATTCTGTTTAAAAAGACAATACATGTATTTTTACGGTAAAATATTGTAATATATATATATATATATATATATATATATATATATATATATATGCTTTTTAGAAGTAAAAAGTATGATTTACCTAGTATGTAATAGTAAACACTTATATTCTGTTTAAAAAGATAATACATGTATTTTTACGGTAAAATATTGTAATATATGTAAATGCTTTTTAGAAGTAAAAAGTATGATTTACCTAGTATGTAATAGTAAAATTTATATTCTGTTTAAAAAGACAATACATGTATTTTTACGGTAAAATACTGTAATAAATATAAATGCTTTTTAGAAGTAAAAAGTATGATTTACCTAGTATGTAAGAGTAAACATTTATATTCTGTTTAAAAAGACAATACATGTATTTTTACAGTAAAATATTGTAATATATATATATATATATATATATATATGCTTTTTAGAAGTAAAAAGTATGATTTACCTAGTATGTAATAGTAAACATTTATATTCTGTTTAAAAAGACAATACATGTATTTTTACGGTAAAATATTGTAATATATATATATATATATATATATATATATATATATATATATATATATATGCTTTTTAGAAGTAAAAAGTATGATTTACCTAGTATGTAATAGTAAATATTTATATTCTGTTTAAAAAGACAATACATGTATTTTTACGGTAAAATATTGTAATATATATATATATATATATATATATATATATATATATATATATATATGCTTTTTAGAAGTAAAAAGTATGATTTACCTGGTATGTAATAGTAAACATTTATATTCTGTTTAAAAAGACAATACATGTATTTTTACGGTAAAATATTGTAATATATATATATATATATATATATGCTTTTTAGAAGTAAAAAGTATGATTTACCTAGTGTGTAATAGTAAATATTTATATTCTGTTTAAAAAGACAATACATGTATTTTTACGGTAAAATATTGTAATATATATATATATATATATATATATATATATATATATATATATATATATATGCTTTTTAGAAGTAAAAAGTATGATTTACCTAGTATGTAATAGTAAATATTTATATTCTGTTTAAAAAGACAATACATGTATTTTTACGTTAAAATATTGTAATATATATATATATATATATATATATATATATATATATATATATATATATATATATATATATATGCTTTTTAGAAGTAAAAAGTATGATTTACCTAGTATGTAATAGTAAACATTTATATTCTGTTTAAAAAGACAATACATGTATTTTTACGGTAAAATATTGTAATATATATATATATATATATATATATATATATATATATATATATATGCTTTTTAGAAGTAAAAAGTATGATTTACCTAGTATGTAATAGTAAACACTTATATTCTGTTTAAAAAGATAATACATGTATTTTTACGGTAAAATATTGTAATATATATATATATATATATATATATATATATATATATATATATATATATATATATATATATATATGCTTTTTAGAAGTAAAAAGTATGATTTACCTAGTATGTAATAGTAAAATTTATATTCTGTTTAAAAAGGAGATACATGTATATATTTTTAAAATTACCATGAAAAACAATAATTGCATGACCTTCAGTATTGAGAAAGGCTCTATATAAATAAATGTGATTATTATTATTATTAATAGTAATAATGATAATAATAATAACTGGCCATTTCCAGAAGTCCCTGCATGACCAATTACATTTGATTATATTTTATTGAAATATTTATATTTCTTCTTATTTCTTTTTTTATGTAAATTGGTTTTAGTTCATGTTTATTGCAATATTTTAGTGTCACGTGTCACCCTGATGTTGTTTTGTGTATGTGTACATATTTATTGGTCATAACTGTTGAAAGAGTCAATCTTGAGGAAATTTAAATCATCATGTGGCCTTTGTTTTACCACCTGTGTTACTATTGTGTTTAAGAGTACATTTAAAAGAGCAAAGCCGATTTTTGTAGTTCCAGTAGTGTGGTATATTAACATTTATATGATTTAATAATATATACGGTAGTGAACTGTAAATTATAGGGACACCAAAATGACATCTCGTAATGCCTAAAACAAGCTCACTGCATCTTATGGTGAATATCTGGCAACCACAGCAGCCTGTTTTTTTACCGTAAATTTAACAGAATTTCAATATAACCCATTTAAATGTAATTTTCTAATATTGCAATGAAAAGCAATCATTTAAATGTTTTTTTTTTTTTTTTTTTTTTTTTTTTTATGTATTTTGCATCACGCACTAAACAGAGTTAAATCTATCAGTTAATGTGATTTTAGAATGATGTTGATTATATCAGTAATTACTGTGGACACACTCTATTTCCTGAAAATGACCAACAGTTTGGCATTTTCCACACCTGGAAACAACAGCAGGGCAAAACTGATGGGAAGTCCACTGTCCTGCAACAGGAAGTATCATTCAGCAAACATTCCATGACCCATGATGACTGATACATTCCATGTGTGTGTGATGTCATGGTCGAAAAGATAACAGAAACAAAAGAGTCTTTATCTGAGTGCTACATTCCATCAGCGCTGATAGTCTCTCTATTGAGTGTGTTAATGCTCTTTTGTCTTACAGGTAAATACGCAGGTGTCGATAAGCTCTGAGCTGTGGAGTGTCTGTTTATTAGGTGGATTGAGTTCTGAGCCTCTTCTCAGCGCTAATCTGAATGATAAAAACAGATAAACAAACCCGACCGCTGACCCGATACAAACACAACAAACAAAAGAGCCTGTAATAATTTCAAATAGTTCATTTAATGCCAAAAAACTCAATTTGAACTTATTTTATAATGTAGTCTCAGACTTTTTGGCCTCCACAATATTCACTTTATACTGTCTGAGTTTGAGTGTGTGTGTGTGTGTGTGTGTGTGTGTGTGTGTGTTATCATACAGGACTGCTGCTAAGCAACAGGCTTTGATTCATCACAGGTGTACAAGAGCTTACAGCCCCTGATGCTTTATTCATGAATAAACACTTACACGTCTCACACACACGTCAGCTTAATCCAAATACACACTCACAAACACAAATATATATCATATTGATTATTACCCATTAATGTTCTCATTCTGAATGCAACCCAAAATTATAACATACATGTTATTGTTCAAACTTGCCGTCTTTCTGACTAAATGTCTATCAATTCAAACCCATAAAACTGTATATATCCAACCTACATAAGGCCAATAATCTTTAAGAAGCATCTTGAAGATGTGTTTATTTATAAATAAAGCACCAATGGCTGTAAACACCTGTAGATTTGAGAAGCATCTTTTGTATCACATTAACATCAGTGTTGTATAACCCCGTGCGACCTTGGGTCCACATGTGTGGACATTGTATTTGGGCTTTGCTATACATAATGCATAATTTAAATAAATAAAAACTGACTGAATACTGTTCACAAGACTCTAGACTGCTATTTAAGGGTTAAACTTCTGCCGCACCGAGTCACGTGACACATCAACATGACGTTGAGTCACATTTAAGATTTTATTGAAACCTGTTTGGTTGTAAAGAGTAGCGTCTCTAGTTTCGTTTGATATGCCGCTTAAAAAAATCCGTTCATTTTTCATGTGTCAGCGCGCTGATAAACATGATGTCCACATACGTGGATATTGGGTCATTATTCCCACAAAAGTTGAAATGTTAGTTATTTTGAAGAACTTTCAACATCGAACACATCTGTGCGTCATTTCGCTTCATTTTAATATAATTTGTTATATTTTATTTGTCATCACTGCACAATACGGTTCTATTCACTAACATTAGTAAATGCATTCCTATATTTACTGAACATTATCACTTTGAGGATAAATTAATGTATCCAAAAGCTGATAAATGTGTCTTTCAGAGGCTTTATATGGAGTTAGGATGAAAATAAGGTGCATTTCAAACTGTTCTGAGACCAGTGCAGACAGACAGCACACTGGAGGTTAAGTCATTCACTAAATAGGGAGCAAGGGAGCATCCTATAGCTCTCTATGCAGTTAAGTGCGTTCACTCCTAAAATCTGATCAAAAGTTCAGTTTCAGGCTGCAGATGATGTTTGGATCACTCAACATGTTTGACAGACATGTGACAATGATAATCAGTACATAGATTCAGAATTTATAATGTATCATTTTATTTTAACATGATTGACAGTGATTGGATGATGCTGGACATTACTTTGAATCTGAATTAATTATGCTAATTTATGATTAACATCTCAGAAACATGAATAAACAACACTCCTGCAAACATAAACAATTTGACGAAAAAAATCTGACTTTCTATAGCTTAGAGTTATTTAAAATATCACAACTTAGTCCCGCTGTCACCATACACCGATCAGCCACAACATTAAAAGCACCTGCCTAATATTGTGTAGGTCCCCCTCGTGCTGCCAAAACAGTGCCAACCCACATCTCAGGATAGCATTCAGAGATGATATTTTTCTCAACACAATTGTACAGAGCAGTTATCTGAGTTACCGTAGACTTTGTCAGTTCAAATCAGTCTGGTCATTCTCTGTTGATCTCTCTCATCAACAAGGCGTTTCCGTCCACAGAACTGCCGCTCACTGGATGTTTGTTGTTTTTGGCACCATTCTGAGTAAATTCTAGAGACTGTTGTGTGTGAAAATCCCAGAAATACTCAAACCAGCCCATCTGGCACCAACAATCATGCCACGCTCCAAATCACTGAGATCACATTTTTTCCCCATTCTGATGGTTGATGTGAACATTAATTGAAGCTCCTGACCCGTATCTGCATGATTTTATGCACTGCACTACTACATGATTGGCTGATTAGATAATCACATGGACAAAAATACTAATGAAGAAAATATCTTTTTGCAGTGTAGACGTGTTGCAGATGAGCAAACGACGTAAAAGAAAAAAAAAGTAGGCTATTCAGTTTTCTTCAAAATGTAATCAAGTGAAAGTCAACAGAAATATTTATACGAGTAAAATAAAAATATATTTAAAAACTGGTAAATGAAGCATTTATGTTAAGGGCTACAACTCTTGAGTAACCAGATTTAACCCTCTCTCTCTCACACACACACGCGTTACTGTTTTTGTCTGTTCATGTGCAGTGTCGAGTGTGTGTTTGTGGGACAGAAAGCGTGACCTGGTGTCACTTTTTGGCAGATCCCAGACACACATACCCACTTCCAGCTTTAAACAAAGGCTGTCCCACTCTCCCAAAACACACACTCATTCTCTCACATCCCTCCATTCACGCACTCATCCTGCCTGATCTCACACACACAATAGTCGCACAGTTCAACAGCATTCAGCAGATTTCAGGCCACTCACACAGAACATTCTGTGCTTTTATCACCTCATCTTCTGTTAACTTACATCTGTCACTGACTCACTATATAGAACAGAACTGCAGCTCGCTCGATCTCTCGGTATGAAGTTCTGGTTTCATTACGCTGTCGTCTTGTAACCATACCTGAAGATCCTGAATAATTCATGAAGACAATCAATGATTAAAAACCTTCATCAGAAGCTCACCTGCTTACCTAATAGAGCGCAGGTCAGAAAAAGGGGAATTTGTGGAGTTTGTCAACAGTTAAATTCAACATAAAATCAAAATTGACCCTATATTTACTTTCGGGTCTTATTGTGAATGATTCATAAGTGCACATTACTCCAAAGAAACAAAAATGTGTCGAAATGTAACCTCTGAAACGACTTTCCATATCAGCTGACATCATGACATCATTATTTTTCATCCACCTGTCATATAGAGATACTTTACACCATCGAATACATTCCACACGGAGAAAATCAAGTGCCGCCTTACATTGTTAATAAAATGTTATGGATTTTTCTTTACCATTAAAGGTGCATGTTAGTTGAAAGGTATGCAAAAAATGTGACTACTCCCTGAAAGATATCACTGAAAATAAGTGTTGTAAGATATCTCACCGGTCTCTGTGACAGCTCTAGACTCTGTAAACAGCAAATAAAAATGTGTCTGTGGTCTCTGACGCTTTCTGCCTGTCAATCATTTTGTGCGTTCTCATAATATTGTAGTTGCAGCAAATTATTGAGGCTTAATGCCATTTTTATGCCATGTTGTTCATGACAGCTGTCAGTTGAGGGCGCTGTTTTGCTGCTGTTGTTTTTGATAACCTCATCTACATGCTGTCAGTCTCAATAAAGCTCATTTGGTATGTTCTGAGGGCAGGGATTTGGAAAGAGGGGGCGTGGCTAAACCAACAGCTCAGTTTCGTGGAAGTAGAACGGCTGAAATCGCGTACAACACCTTTAATGGTAAAATACCGTTTTAGCTTTATATTTAGCATCTTAGAAATGCTGTCGATTACCACTGAAAATAATCTTTACTCATCTCTCAGTTTGCAAAAACAATGAATTAACAGTTAATCAATTACACTGGAACTCTGTGTGCAAGCATACAAACGCTGTTGATATAATTTGCAATATTTAATCCCAAATATTCCGCTAATCTCCCTTCAAACGCCCCAAACGAATTAACGTGAGTTTGTTGAGTTTAATTGTACATTGTTTATTATCATATTGTTTATGTACTCGTGTTTGCCAACTTACAAACATTACAACATTTTGATTTGTACAAAATATAAACTATGCAAGAGAAAAACAATATTACAAAGTGTCCATCTCATGCCAGTGAACAACTAACAATTTTATTCATAACTAAAGTGGGAAAATTTACAGATGAAATTCCACCTGCAACTCGTATTAACAACCAAGTGACCCTGTGTCAAAATGTAATGCCACTGAAGATGCAAAAGTCATTTTATTACTGAGTATTTTTGTCTTGTTTACAGTAAAACTATCTTAACATTCTTAAGACTAGGAAAAAATTACATGAGAGGCAAAATGACATAAGATAAATTAGAAATTTGTTTATGCTTATAACAAGAAAAAACATTTTCCAATGGGGTCAAATAAACAAAACTTGATTCAAAAGGAAAACAAGTTTATTTTTCTTTCCCCATTGGCAAATAGTTTTATCTTGTCTTAAGCATAAACCACACCAAATTTTGTACTATTTCTCTGAAAATAGAATGTAATATCTCGTGCCAATTTTTTCTTGTTTTACCAATGTTTTCATATTTCTACTGGAAAAGAAGTCAAAATACTCAGTAATAAAAATATTTTTTCCAGTGCATTAAAAACCATGAGCTTGAGTTTGGATCAGAACATGTAAATGCAACTTGCAGAATCCGAACATGAACCCAAGATCATACAATTTCCTCATAATAGAGAGAGAGAGAGAGAGAGAGAGAGAGAGAGAGAGAGAGAGAGAGAGAGAGATCAGTCCAATGGTTTGTGTTGGAACAGGAACCAGAATGCTTTCCTGTCTTCATGTCACTCAACAGCGATGCAAAAATGGGAATATCAGGATGTGGAAAGGGAAGCCAGGTGCTGTTTGAAATGTCACCATCCATCCATCCCCAAAAAAATGGAGGAATGCTTCCACTTCAGGGATAAACCGTTCTCCCAAACACAGTTCTTCTCCTTGTGGACATCCTAACGTCTGAGTTTGTGCAATCAGGGTGGCGTAGATATGACTATTATGGTGCAGAAGACTCCAGGGGACATTGAGAGACATGTAAAGGTGCAGGGAAGCTTTGAAAGTGACTCAGCACCAGCGATGCAGAAGACTGGTTGTCATGGCGACCGGGATGAGCACGGAGAATGTGTTGGCCTGTGACTGGACAGCAGTGCCAGTTGGAGCGGTGGTGGCGTTCGCCAGGCTGCCATACGTGTCTGTCGCCATGGTACCATTCGCATTAGTGGTCTGATTTCCCGCCAGTGTGGTGGAGTTTGAGACTGTGCTTTGAGACAAAACCTGAGGGTGGAAGAGGGGCAAAAAAACGGTCCATTAATTACCACATGAGTCTATGCAAATGAATGCGGATGAAAAGACGCAATTGTTATGCAAAATGTAAATTGGGAAGGAACACTTCCAAACATCCTTATCATTTACTTCATCCTCCTGATCATTTGCATTCATATATGCCTATCTCATCTAGGTTCTTTGTTACCCACATTTGCATTATATACACTAAATGATCTACCAGTTCGATTGAGCCTCTTAAAGGGATAGTTCACCTAAAAATGAAAATTCAGTCATTGTTTACTCACTCCTGTGTTGCTATAACCCTATATGACTTTCTTTCTTTTTCTGAACACAAAGGGAAGAATTGTGAAAAAAAAGTTGTGCTCATAGATGTCATGCATTTCTATGCCCAGCCTTTTTTTTTGGAAAGTTTTTGGACCGGTGCCAGTTCACAGTGGATGAAGTCACCCGCGCAATGTCGAAAATCGAAAACAAGCGATCGATAGAATGTACCGCCACTCATCACTGCTGGTTAGGACAAAAACTCTGAATGACATAGAAAATATACCTTTTCTCTCATGTTGTTTGCCGTCAGTTTAGGACACGGTGTGACTGTGGCGTCCTGTAGCCTCTTCTATGTTTCTGTTTGATTTCCGAATACAAATAAGGCTGGGCATAGAAATGCATCAATTCTTGGACTACAAACTCTTCAGACATGTTTAGTCAGTTCTGTTCTCTGTTTTGTGTGCAGCTGTGTTGTGTTCTGTTGTCACTATCGCTGTGGAGGACCTGTTTTTAGATAAACAAAATGAGTTTTCACTTGAACGCCCCAATGTCACGAGGGGGCTGTGTGAACTGTTGCTCTCGTGCCCTATCATAAACACACACAGGAGATCAACGGTCAGTGAATATTTTCACTAAATAATACATTAGATTTCAGTTTGTTTCTCATCAAATCTTATTGTATGCTTTCATAACAATCATGAGTCTCATGAATAATTTATTAGACTTCTGAATTATACTTTTGTGTTCTTTTGAAGCTTGAAGAGGTGGTCACCATAAACTGCCATTGTATGACATCACTGAGCTCAACATTTATTCACAATTTCTCCCTTTGTGTTCAGAAAAAGAAAGAAAGTCATACGGGGTTATAACAACACAGGGGTGAGTAAACAATGACTGGACTTTCATTTTTGGGTGAACTAATCCTTTAAATCCATGTCTTCAGTAGTGATATGATAGATGTGGGTGAGAAACAGATCAATATTTAAGTCCTTACTATAAATATCCACTTTCACACTCTTCTTCGTTTGTTGTTGGCGATTCGTATTCTTTGTACATATCGCCGCCAACTGGACAGGGAGGATAATTTATAGTAAAAAAGGACATAACATTGTTCTGTTTCTCACCCACATCTATCATATCACTTCAGAAGACATGGATTAATCCACTGGAGTCGTCCGGATTACTTTTATGCTGCCTTTACGTACTTTTTGGAGCTTCAAAGTTCTGGCCACCATTCACTCACACTATATGAACCTAAAGAGCTGAAATACTCCTCTAAAAATCTTTGTTTTTGTTCTGCAGAAGAAAGTCATACACATCTTTAAAATACATGCGCAAAAAATTTCAATCAAATGTTCATGCACTTTTTTCCATTTCTTAATTTTTTCATTTATATAACAAAATGATATGTCTACTACATCAGAGGATTCCATGTTTTAAATGTAAAGATAATACAAGGCTGTCCTCATCAAACTCTCCACATGCATGAAAACCATGGTGAGCTTTGGTAGTTGGATTCTGCATCCAATTTAACTCTATTTAATCTAGATATATATTTCTCCATTTATATTTAACACATTAACAGGCATGTCTCTCACGGTCCAGCCAAAGTGGGACAAAAACGAACGGAGACACGCTGGTGTTTCGGGTCCTCATTGAGGGAAAGTCTGTATCAAGTTTCTGCGACACAGAAGAGTCTGAAAGAAACTCAAGCTTCAGGACAGGCACTGATACACTCAAGGGCGTAGATTTGGCTTGAACGTTGGGAGGGTTGCAGCGTGAAGCATTTACATGTTTCCACTGATCATGGTATAAATAATTGGGGGGTTGTGCTTGCTTGTTTTGATTATTGGGGGGGGGTTACCTCCACCCATCCCCTCCGGAAACTACGCCCCTGGATCCATTAGCATGGGGGCCGTTGTTAACAAAATGTCCCCTTCTTTAATTTGAAAACCAGCACAGGTGCGCGCAGACAGAATATATTGTAAGCATTCTGGAATTATTATAATTAATGATTAAGGACATTACTTGTTGCACCATATTGGTGTCATTAGTGTTATTTTCTGTCACTGTTTAAGTGTGTGCATTGATGCTTTGGCAATATTTTTTGTACGTAAAACAATACAATAAAGCACTTTAAAATTAAAAACTGAATTTTAGCTCAGATCTTACCATTTATTCCATTATCCTGTTTTTTTAAACCTTTACAAACACTGACTTGCATATGAATGTTGAAGAAGGAACTGAAAAAATGTGGGATCCATTTCACAGCTTAATTTTTTAATTAACATTGCACCTTAATTTAGATATTTGGGTCAATAAATACATTTATATTCATTACCCCAACCATTTTAAATGGTCAAATTCACAAAAACATATCCTTAAGTATATGAAACAGATTTAACAGGATAAATCAAGGGGAATCGACAACAGAAAGCAATGCACTGTACCTGATTGATTAAGCAGAAAGCGCAGAGAATAACTCCGAGCTGAGAGGGGGTCATCTGAGCCATTATTCTGATGAAGAGAGAAGCTGATGATGGTGAGTTCATCTAAAGGGGCATGCCGGCTGCTGCTGAGGGTTTTATACAGGGACTGATGGACGCGTGACGTCACCGAACCCTCCCCCGTCTATGAAGTCTGGCTGCTCTTTTGCGTTATTTTATGATGTGTTACAGTTTAAAGAGCATTTGGAGGTGTACGAGTGGGCGAAGATTGACTTATATAATTCATAATTATATATTATATATAATTATGATCACTAATTATTTATATTCTCTGATGAAGCTTGGAACCCTTGTAGAGTAAGAAAAAGAGCCATTTAATTAATCATTTGTATCACCGCTAATTCTATTTTGATTGTGCGCCACAATTGATGTTTGTCGACCCCTAGCGGCCGAGTGTAGTATTTCAACTCAGATACACACACACCTAGCAGCCTATGTGGACAAAATAGGCTACTAAATTCGTTTCATTTGTCAATATTAATTCAAAATCGAACATTTTCACCTAATACACACTCCTATCATTATGAAAAATAAAAACAACGGACAAATGACTAAAACTGGAAATATGATGAATAATGATTGTGATGTCATGAATATTAATTAGGTTATGCACAGATAATTTTGAAAAATAGTTTTGAAAGTAGTCATTCTTGATTGCCAATTCAAACGCTCCATTTTAATAAACCAAGATTACATCTGTAAACAGTAAACAGCCCTGATGGCACACGTACTGTACATCACTCAGACGTCTATTTGATGTGTGTGTTTACATCTAGAAGATGTATTTACGTTGTTTACTCATCTGAAATACGTCTATAAGACATTTCCTCTCAGATGTCAATAAGACTTTCAGCAAGGGATCTGGGTATCTCAGCGAGTACTGATGCTGACTACCACCCCTCCCTAGCAACCAAATTGTCCCGGTTGCTAGGGAGGGTAGAGTCACATGGGGTAACCTCCTCGTGGTCACGATTAGTGGTTCTCGCTCTCAATGGGGCGTGTGGTAAGTTGTGTGTGGATCGTGGAGAGTAGCATGAGCCTCCACATGCTGTGAGTCTCCGCGGTGTCATGCACAACGAGTCACGTGATAAGATGCACGGATTGACGGTCTCAGAAGCGGAGGCAACTGAGACTTGTCCTCCGCCACCCGGATTGAGGTGAGTAACCGTGCCACCACGAGAACCTACTAAGTAGTGGGAATTGGGCATTCCATATCGGGAGAAAAGGGAATGCAAAAAAAGAAAACTTCCAGCAGATGTTTTTGAAACATAAATCTGATCTTTTTAAGATGTTTAGCAGATGTTAATTAGGTTGCAATGCTTTCCAGATGAAAAGATGTAAAACAGACATCTTGGAGATGTACGTCTGCAATCTGGGAGCCGCTACAATCACAAAACAAAATAATACTGAAAACTGTTCCAGGAACGAAAACCGAAAATGAATGCAAGTTTTTGCAGAACATAACCGAAAACAGGAACAAAGTCTTTTTCAATTGTTCCAGAGTGAAAACTTTATTTTTAAATGCTTGTAACTGGTTAATTTTGTTCTGATAAATTTTTTTATGAAACCAAAGGCAAAAGGGTTTAACACAGTTCATTTTTGGAGCTACACCACTTCACATCAAACATGTACTTTAATCCTGAAGGAAGCTGCTGCATCACACATTACTTTGTCTTATTGTCCGTTGTGGATGAAGCATTCTGTGAATGAAGGCCTTTTTAACAACTTACATATACAGTATACATGCACGGCTAATTCAGATACAATGGAAACGTTATTAGAGGTAAAAAGTACAACTCTCAGTTGTTTACAAGTCTTCAGTGAATTATAGTTAGATATGATGCATTAATCCAGATTTGATGCAGCCGGGTTTTGACTGAGAAGCGGATCTGTTATCAAAATTATACTTGAATTAACTGTATGCTTGTTATGATTTCTATGCTGATAAACTCACCACACCAGAAAAAATTAATGGCTTATTTTCACTTATTTTGTTGAGGCAAATGGCATATTTCAGACTATTATGTGCCATAGTAGCCTACTTTTTATAAAGGGCGGGCACTGAACAGACAGTCCCAATAAGAAAGTTTGTCTCCCTCTAGAGGCCAAATGAAACGTTACCAATAATCAAAACAAGCAGTTTAATTGCTTGTTTTGATTATTGGAGGGGGGCTTACCTACGCCCCATCCCCTCTGCAATCTACGCCCCATCTGAAACTGCATTAGTAGCCTACTTTTTATAAAGGGCGGGCACTGAACAGACAGTCCCAATAAGAAAGTTTGTCTCCCTCTAGAGGCCAAATGAAACGTTACCAATAATCAAAACAAGCAGTTTAATTGCTTGTTTTGATTATTGGAGGGGGGCTTACCTACGCCCCATCCCCTCTGCAATCTACGCCCCATCTGAAACTGCATTAGTAGCCTACTTTTTATAAAGGGCGGGCACTGAACAGACAGTCCCAATAAGAAAGTTTGTCTCCCTCTAGAGGCCAAATGAAACGTTACCAATAATCAAAACAAGCAGTTTAATTGCTTGTTTTGATTATCAGAGGGGGGCTTACCTACCCCCCATCCCCCCCGCAATCTACGCCCCATCTGAAACTGCATTAGTAGCCTACTTTTTATAAAGGGCGGGCACTGAACGGACAGTCCCAATAAGAAAGTTTGTCTCCCTCTAGAGGCCAAATGAAACATAACCAATAATCAAAACAAGCAGTTTAATTGCTTGTTTTGATTATTGGAGGGGGGGTTACCTACCCCCCATCCCCCCGCAATCTACGCCCCATCTGAAACTGCATTAGTAACCTACTTTTTATAAAGGGCGGGCACTGAACGGACAGTCCCAATAATAAAGCTTTGTCTCCCTCTAGAGGCCAAATGAAATATTTCAGATTTTAAAAGCGCCACAGTGGAAGTTAAATCAGTGCAGCTTTAATTTAGTACTGTCTCTTCATGGCATGACGATGACAAAGTAAAAACACAGCTGATTTACTTTGAAAATGCAGACAACTTTAAATTGTGGAGCATCAGGGCTGAATGTTTGGCTGCTGAGGATTGAAATGCTCTTCACAGGTGCTGGAGTTGAGGGGTTTGGTTACTGTTGCCTCACCAGATGTGTTGATCTGAGAGAGAGAATGAGCAGGGATTTTTTGAGGCCGCGGACAAGCCGTTGTGTCTTTGCCAGCAGGGATCAGATGACACCCGCAGGGCATGAAATCTGACCCACGGCCTTGAACCGGGCCTCTCCACTTACATGAGTGTGTTTATTCTTTGAAACACTGAGCACAGAGTCAGTGTATGTTTGAAAGAGTAAGAACAAGAGAGTGGGTGAAGTAAATGAGACAGAGGACAGATTTTACTTTCTTCTCATTTCACGCTAACAGAAAGTACTGCTGTAGTAATACAGTGTTCCTCTGGGACAGATATGGCCTATACGCACTGTAAATTACTATATGGATAAAACTTTCTGCCAAATGTAAATTGTAATACCATGGGGATATAAGTGCAGTTGTATTCATTCATGTTTTGGACCATAATTTAACCGTCACTGTCCCACGGTAATTGCTAATCAACCAGAAGTCGTTGAAACAGGGTAAATTACCTATAAAAACCAAACAGTCCTAACTATGTCATGTGCTCTGGCTGAACGTTCCCCTAATGTTAGTGAATGGTTCCCATTTGCTTATTTTTTTAATTTTTTTTGTGGGAACCAACTCCTTAAGTTCTAGGAATGTTCTTTTGGGGTTTTTCTTATAACCATAAATAACCTTCCCAGAACATTACAGGGAGGCTTTTGTGTGACAACCTAATAAGAACTTATATAGAATGTATAACAGATTAAAACAAGACATGGCTTTTAGACTGGTTATTGATATAATGTTGCAGTTTGGTTGAAGAAAGGTTTCCAGAATTTAGAGGTTAGGGGAACCATTATTCACAACCTAAAACAAATGTTCCATTCCAGTAAAAAAATTTAACATGAAAACCTTCCTGGCTAACAAAAAAAGAACTTTAAAGCTCTGTTTTGGGAACATGGTGGGAACCAAAAAGTAACGTTCCCAGAATATTCTAGGAACCAAATATTTATTTTTTTCGTTTGGAACATTCTATTTCCATAATATCTTTTCTGCCTTATCAAAAAAAAAAAAAAAAAAAGGAAAAAAAGAACCTCTGATCAGGGAACGTCCTGGAAACCAAAAATTAACGTTCCCAGAACATTCTAGGAACCAAATTTTGTTTCGTTGGGAACATTCTATTTCCATAAAAATCTTCCTGTCTAATAAAAAAAAAGAGCCCTTGATCTGGGAACGTCCTGGAAACCAAAAACTAACGTTCCCAGAATGTTCTACAAACTTTTTTTTTTTTTTTTTTTTTGGAACATTCTATTTCCATAAAAAAACTTTCCTGCATAATAATAATAATAATAATAATAATAATAATAAAGACACTCTGATCAGGGAACGTCCTGGAAACCAAAAACTAACATTCCCAGAATGTTCTAGGAACCAAATTGTTTTAGTGGGACATTATATTTCCGTAAAAAACTTTTCTGCCTAATCAAAAACAGAACCTTTGATCTGGGAACGTTCTGGGAACCAAAAACTAACGTTCCCAGAATGTTCTGGAAACCAAAAACTAACATTCCCTGAACGTTCTAGGAATTTTTTTTTTTTTTAGGTAACATTCTATTTCCATAAAAAAATAAAATAAAATAAAAATAATAAATAAATAAAAAAACTTTCCTGCCCTAATCAAAAAAAGAACATCTGATCTGGAAACGTCCTGGAAACCAAAAACTAACATTCCCGGAACGTTCTAGGATTTTTTATTTTTTTTAGGTAACATTCTATTTCCATAAAAAAAAAAAATAATAATAAAAAAATAATAAATAAATAAAAAAACTAATAATAATAATAATAATAATAATAATAAAATAAAAAATAAACTTTCCTGCCTAATCAAAAAAATGACCTCTGATCTGGGAACGTTCTGGGAACCAAAAACTAATGTTCCCAGAATGTTCTGGAAACCAAACATTGTTAGTTGGGTTTATCCTATACACAACGCCTTCAAAGTTTTAGTTTTGCATTTGTAAATCAGATGATTGGCACACACATCAGCATGCACTTTCTTTGCCCGGGTAAAACCCTCGGTCCCCCGCATTCCTGCCGAAATAGATCCGGGGAACCGGTGGGAGGAGAAGGGTGTTGGGTTTCACCTCCTCCCCTAATCTCCGCTGCGCTCCTCGCGTTTCTCCTGTAAGATCATCATTGTTCCAGCGGCACGTCGATCGTTCAGGATGGACGTCAGATTCCCGTGACAGCCGCGACCGACAGTGTCCGTTCCGCGCACCCGCTTCACCCGAATCATGCCCGAGATGGAAAAGGGGCGACCGCCGGACAACAAGCGCAGCAGGAAACCTGCTCACCCGGTCAAGAGAGACGTGAATGAGGACATGAAGGTAGGACAAAAGTTGAACAGCGTTTTAAGAGTTTTCAATGTGGTTTTTGTTTGAAAACCTAGTGAGCTGCCTACCAAGACAGTATTTTTAGGCATCATATGCAGCACTAAATGCCAATGATCTATGATGCCTAAATAAGTATGTACAGAGTCAAATGTTTGTCAGGTGACCCAAAATGTGCATCATCATTTAATAAACTGCTTTAATTCCTAAAAGCATTATAGCAGCATGAATGTGCATGTTGTCCCATCTTGACTATCAAGATCTTTCTGGTGGGGCGCAATATATCTCACATTATAGCTGCCTACCTAGACAGCTGTTTTAGTGATCATATTATGTGAGCTGCCTATCTAGACAGCAGTTTTAGTGATCATATTATGTGAGCTGCCTATCTAGACAGCAGTTTAAGGCATCATATAATGTTAGTAGCCTACATAGACATAATATTTTTAGTGATCATATTATGTGAGCTGCCTATCTAGACAGCAGTTTAAGGCATCATATAATGTTAGTAGCCTACATAGACATAATATTTTTAGGGATCATATTATGTGAGCTGCCTATCTAGACAGCAGTTTAAGGCATCATATAATGTTAGTAGCCTACATAGACATAATATTTTTAGTGATCATATTATGTGAGCTGCCTATCTAGACAGCAGTTTAAGGCATCATATAATGTTAGTAGCCTACATAGACATAATATTTTTAGTGATCATATTATGTGAGCTGCCTATCTAGACAGCAGTTTAAGGCATCATATAATGTTAGTAGCCTACATAGACATAATATTTTTAGGGATCATATTATGTGAGCTGCCTACCTAGACAGCATTTTTAGGCATCATATAATGTTAGTAGCCTACATAGACAACAATTTTATCCATCATATAATGTTAGTAGCCTACATAGACAACATTTTTAGGGATCATATTATGTGAGCTGCCTATCTAGACAGCAGTTTAAGGCATCATATAATGTTAGTAGCCCACCTAGACGGCATTTTTAGCAATCTTATAATGTTAGTAGCCTACCTAGACAGCATTTTTAGGCATCCTATAATGTTAGTAGCTCACCTAGACAGCATTTTTAGCAATCTTATAATGTTAGTAGCCTACATAGACAATATTTTTAGGGCTCATATTATGTGAGCTGCCTACCTAGACAGCATTTTTAGGCATCATATAATGTTAGTAGCCTACATAGACATAATATTTTTAGGGATCATATTATGTGAGCTGCCTACCTAGACAGCATTTTTAGGCATCATATAATGTTAGTAGCCTACATAGACAACAATTTTATCCATCATATAATGTTAGTAGCCTACATAGACAATATTTTTAGGGATCATATTATGTGAGCTGCCTATCTAGACAGCAGTTTAAGGCATCCTATAATGTTAGTAGCCTACCTAGACAGCATTTTTAGGCATCCTATAATGTTAGTAGCCCACCTAGACGGCATTTTTAGCAATCATATAATGTTAGTAGCCTACATAGACAATATTTTTAGGGATCATATTATGTGAGCTGCCTACCTAGACAGCATTTTTAGGCATCATATAATGTTAGTAGCCTACATAGACAATATTTTTAGGGATCATATTATGTGAGCTGCCTATCTAGACAGCAGTTAAGGCATCATATAATGTTAGTAGCCTACATAGACAATATTTTTAGGGCTCATATTATGTGAGCTGCCTACCTAGACAGCATTTTTAGGCATCATATAATGTTAGCAGCCTACATAGACATAATATTTTTAGGGATCATATTATGTGAGCTACCTATCTAGACAGCAGTTTAAAGCATCCTATAATGTTAGTAGCCTACCTAGACAGCATTTTTAGGCATCCTATAATGTTAGTAGCTCACCTAGACAGCATTTTTAGCAATCTTATAATGTTAGTAGCCTACATAGACAATATTTTTAGGGATCATATTATGTGAGCTGCCTACCTAGACAGCATTTTTAGGCATCATATAATGTTAGTAGCCTACATAGACATAATATTTTTAGGGATCATATTATGTGAGCTGCCTACCTAGACAGCATTTTTAGGCATCATATAATGTTAGTAGCCTACATAGACAACAATTTTATCCATCATATAATGTTAGTAGCCTACATAGACAATATTTTTAGGGATCATATTATGTGAGCTGCCTATCTAGACAGCAGTTTAAGGCATCATATAATGTTAGTAGCCTACATAGACATAATATTTTTAGGGATCATATTATGTGAGCTGCCTACCTAGACAGCATTTTTAGGCATCATATAATGTTAGTAGCCTACATAGACAACAATTTTATCCATCATATAATGTTAGTAGCCTACATAGACAACATTTTTAGGGATCATATTATGTGAGCTGCCTATCTAGACAGCAGTTTAAGGCATCATATAATGTTAGTAGCCCACCTAGACGGCATTTTTAGCAATCTTATAATGTTAGTAGCCTACCTAGACAGCATTTTTAGGCATCCTATAATGTTAGTAGCCCACCTAGACAGCATTTTTAGCAATCTTATAATGTTAGTAGCCTACATAGACAATATTTTTAGGGCTCATATTATGTGAGCTGCCTACCTAGACAGCATTTTTAGGCATCATATAATGTTAGTAGCCTACATAGACATAATATTTTTAGGGATCATATTATGTGAGCTGCCTACCTAGACAGCATTTTTAGGCATCATATAATGTTAGTAGCCTACATAGACAACAATTTTATCCATCATATAATGTTAGTAGCCTACATAGACAATATTTTTAGGGATCATATTATGTGAGCTGCCTATCTAGACAGCAGTTTAAGGCATCCTATAATGTTAGTAGCCTACCTAGACAGCATTTTTAGGCATCCTATAATGTTAGTAGCCCACCTAGACGGCATTTTTAGCAATCATATAATGTTAGTAGCCTACATAGACAATATTTTTAGGGATCATATTATGTGAGCTGCCTATCTAGACAGCAGTTAAGGCATCATATAATGTTAGTAGCCTACATAGACAATATTTTTAGGGCTCATATTATGTGAGCTGCCTACCTAGACAGCATTTTTAGGCATCATATAATGTTAGTAGCCTACATAGACATAATATTTTTAGGGATCATATTATGTGAGCTGCCTACCTAGACAGCATTTTTAGGCATCATATAATGTTAGTAGCCTACATAGACAACATTTTTATCCATCATATAATGTTAGTAGCCTACATAGACAACATTTTTAGGGATCATATTATGTGAGCTGCCTATCTAGACAGCAGTTTAAGGCATCATATAATGTTAGTAGCCTACATAGACAATATTTTTAGGGATCATATTATGTGAGCTGCCTATCTAGACAGCATTTTTAGGCATCATATAATGTTAGTAGCCTACATAGACAATATTTTTAGGGATCATATTATGTGAGCTGCCTATCTAGACAGCATTTCTGGGCATCATATTATGTGAGATGCCTACCTAGACAGCATTTTTAGGCATTATATAATGTGAGTTGCCTACCTAGACTATTTTGGGGCATCATATGAATTTAGGTGTCTACCTAGACAACATAATAAGGCATCATATGGTGTGTGTGAAGCTTATCTAGACAGCATTTTTGGGGATCATATAATGTTAGTACCCTACCTAGAAAGCATTTTTAGGCAATGATGTGGGCTTTGTACCTAGTCAGCATGTTTTTGCATCATATGGTGTGAGCTGCCTACCTAGAAAGCATTTCTGGGCAATGATGTGAGCTTCCTACCTAGTCAGCATTTTTGGGCATCATATTATGTGAGATTCCTATCTAGACAGTATTTTTAGGCATCATATGATGTGAGCTTCCTACCTAGTCAGCATTTTTAGGCATCATGTTATGTGAGCTGCCTATCTAGACAGTATTTTTAGGCATCATATGATGTGAGCTGCCTATCTAGAAAGCATTTTTGGGCAATAATGTGAGCTTCCTTACCTAGTCAGCATGTTTTGGCATCATATGATGTGAGATTCCTACCTAGACATCATCTTTGGGCATTATTTGATAATTTCATTCCACATCATTAGATGCCCAAAAAGGCTGTCTAAGTAGGCAGCTCACTAGGTTTTGAAACACAGCCTTGAAGATCTCTCTGACTTTGATTTGTGCACTTGATTTGGGGACCCTAAACTGTATTTGCACTCTGCAACCAGCACAAATAACAAACTATAGGCCTATTCACTAACATGAGAACTGGAGCGGGTTATTCCTCATCCCGAGGTGAATAATTCGAGTAGATTGTATTATTGTTAACCCATATGACACTTCTGCTGTTTTGAGGTCCACACTTGCCCAATGTCTGAAAACTGACACTTTGACCTTAATAAACTGGTGTTTATTGAAGCAAACAGGTTAGACCTTTCTGATATTTGATATGAAATGTTTATAAATGGATGGCCGTGTTGATATTACGTTTCTCTACAAAGCAGAGACGGAGTGAGTTTTTTGTGAGAGTTTCCATCTCTACAAGGGAGGAAACGGCTCTTTTTGTGGGAGCAATTTTGGATCCAGCGAATGATATCCATTGGGGGGTGTAGAGTTACAACTTAACTAATTTTAATCCAAACACATGAAACCGTAGCCGGGCCTGATGCAAGCCGGCCGGGACCGAAGTGAGGGGTTGCGCCGGGTTTGTTGCCTTTGGCTGCTGCGCTCGCTGCGGTTTGGGACAGACCTGTCATTCTCGCCGAGCAGATGTTTGTATGAACTACCAAGAAGAAACAAAAACAACATTGTGGGATGTGAGCGGAGGAACGGAAAAGCCCGTCTCCTGCTAATGAGAAAATGGCACAATCAATCCGATCGGAGAGAAAGAGAAGCCGATGCGGTTGCTGATGTAATTAATCTTCAGGGCAATCGCAGCGTGAGAGGAGAGGAGGTGTATTTCTGGGAAGACCATGACTGTGCCGTGGTGTTGGGTGTCCTGTGATTTCTGCTAACCTGGGATCATGTAACCGCCCTCTAATCTCAGAGAGGGAAAGTGAGAGAGGTTTTTAAGCATTTCAATTTTGTATCAAGCTGTTCATGAGAGTCACAAGCTCCTTTTTGCGGGATAGCTCAAAGGTTTTACGTTATGACAGGCAGATCAGTTTTCACGATGACATTTTGATTACTGTTAACAGTCACACATGAAACAGAGATAAATATGATGAAGAAATGCCTTTGTCTGATTGTACACCAGGGATTAAAGGTGCTGTAAGTGATGTTTTCATGTAAAAGTATGCAATAAGTGAAACACATGAAATAAGTGTTGTGAGATATCTCACCGGTCTCTGTGACATCACTAGACTCCGTAAACAACAAACAAAAATGTGTCCGTACAAAATATAAGGAATATTCTGAGTTCAATACAAGTTAAGCTTAATCGACAGCATAAAGTGATGCCTAAAATCACTCTTTTTCAGTAGTCGTCTGCCACAAAAAACAAACGAGCAAAGATTTAAACAACTTTACAGCTCAGATAATACACGAGCTTTAACAGAAGAATTAATGTAAATGTTTTAATAAAATTATAAGCTTTACATTTCTGCCTTTAAACCCTCCAAAAATTTTTGATTTTTTTACCCCTCCTATTGCGTTCAGAATCTGCATGCACCTTTTGCATTGGTGGGTCAATTTTGACCCGGTGGAATTCAAGCTTATAAATATTTATAACCCGATGGTGTTCATCTAAATCTATATTGTAAGTCATTAATAAGTTCTTAACAGTATGTGTGTGTGTGTGTGTGTGTGTGTGTGTGTGTGACTGTACAGTATTTGTGTTTGTGTGTATCTGTGTGTGACTGTACAGTATGTGTGTGTGTGTGTGTGTGATTGTACAGTATGTGTGTGTGTGTATCTGTGTGTGACTGTACAGTATGTGTGTGTGATTGTGTGTGTGTGTGTGTGTGTGTGTGTGATTGTACAGTATGTGTGTGTGTGTGTGTATCTGTGTGTGACTGTACAGTATGTGTGTGTGTTTGTGGTCGTGTGTGTGTGATTGTACAATGTGTGTGTGTGCTGTTTGTGTGTATCTGTGTGTGACTGTACAGTATGTGTGTGTGTTTGTGTGTGTGTGTATGTCTGTGTGTGACTGTACAGTGTGTGTGTATGTCTGTGTGTGACTGTACAGTGTGTGTGTGTGTGTGTCTGTGTGTGACTGTACAGTATGTGTGTGTGTGTGTGTGTGTGTGACTGTACAGTGTGTGTGTGTGTGTGTGTGTGACTGTACAGTATGTGTGTGTGTGACTGTACAGTATGTGTGTGTGTGTGTGTGTGATTGTACAGTATGTGTGTGTGTGTGTATCTGTGTGTGACTGTACAGCATGTGTGTGTGTGTCTGTGTGTGACTGTACAGTATGTGTGTGTTTGTATGTGTCTGTGTGTGACTGTACAGTATGTGTGTGTGTGTGTGTCTGTGTGTGACTGTACAGTATGTGTTGTGTGTTTGTGTGTGTGTGTGTGTGTGTGTGTCTGTGTGTGACTGTACAGTATGCGTGTGTGCGTGACTGTGTGTGAATGCACAGTGTGTGTGTGTCTGTGTGTGACTGTACAATATGTGTGTGTGTGTCTGTGTGTGACTGTACAGTGTGTGTGTGTCTGTGTGTGACTGTACAGTATGTGTGTGTGTCTGTGTGTGACTGTACAGTGTGTGTGTGTGTGTGTGTGTGTGTCTGTGTGTGACTGTACAGTGTGTGTGTGTGTGTGTGTGTGTGTGTGTGTCTGTACAGTGTGTGTGTGTGTGTGTGTGTGTGTGTCTGTGTGTGACTGTACAGTGTGTGTGTGAGACTGTACAGTATGTGTGTGTGTGTGTGTCTGTACAGTGTGTGTGTGTGTGTGTGTGTGTGTGAGACTGTACAGTGTGTGTGTGTGTGACTGTACAGTGTGTGTGTGTTTGTGTTTGTGCGTGTGTGTGTGTGTGTGCAGTCCCAGTGAGAGACAAAAAGTGTGTGAGAGAGTTTGAGAAAGAGGCTAAATGTAAATGAAGTGTTTATAAGTAAAAATCGAATTCATAGATGTACTAAAAATCTACATAATATTATGTGTAAAGCCACGATTGATGCCCGGGTCAGAATTGACCAGTGAACGCAAAAGATGTAAAATAATTTGTTTTAATGGTTATATCTCTTAAATAATTTTATTTTAAAATCTGAAAAAAATAACATTATGTGTATTTAGATAGTCTTGACAAAGTAACAAAGTTTGGTTCCCGTACTAAAAACTATGTGGTATTTTAAAATTATTAAACACTTTTCACGGGTCAAAAATGACCCGAACGCAATAGGTGGGCTAAAGAAAAGGTGGTAATCAACATTATGTCACAAATGCTGTCAGATTGAGCTTAACTTGTATCAGTTACCTATAAACGTGTTCATAAACACAGCATATGGACTATCAGATCACATTAATAATCGATGTTGGAAATGCCACCAATGGAAAGTCTCTATTTATATACAGTGGCACCAAAAAGTAAATAGACACTTTTGGACTTATTTTACTTATTTATATCATATTGCTCTGAGCACAGATATCTAAACAGGCATGTTTGTGTGTCCTTTAGAACTTTGCTGAAAACACAATGAACGAGCTGTTGGGCTGGTACGGGTACGACAAAGTGGACCTGCAGGAATCTGATGCCTCTGATATACGGAACCGTCCCAAACGCAATCATATATCTGTACTTAAAGGTAAACACACACTCGCACAGTGGCATGCTGTTGGTATGTCATACCTGCTTGTAACTCTTGTGTATTTTGTCCTCTAGAAAATTCAGTGCCAAAGCCGCTTGCAGTTGAGAGAAAGGTGGCATCATCCTCCTCAGAGCCTGTCAGAAATGGCGAGAGAGAGTCAGTGGTCATCCCGCTCTCACCTTCATCATCAACATACTCTTCTTCAGCATCACCACGGGTGAAGGAGCAACACAACATGAACGTCATCGTACCACTCATCAAACCTTCTGCTGGTGTGTAACGCAACACACACACACACATTTAAGCATTGAAATTAATTACTTATTTTTAAATACTCATCTTTTCAGTGGAGGACGTTCAGAACGTTGAGATCGTGTGTGTTTGGTGTCAGAAGGAGGGAATGAAGCGTTATTCTCTGCTCATGGGTTCAGAGCTCAAGAGCTTCTGCAGTGAAAAGTGTTTTGCTGCATGTCGGCGTGCATACTTCAAACGAAATAAGGTAAAAACACCAACAGAAGTGTGATAATATATCTGTATGTGGGTCAATGACACAGTGCTCATTTTTTGTGTCCTAGGTAAGGTTGCACCAGCTGTGAATAAGGTCTCACTTAAGTTTGGATGTAAAGTTCAAGCTAAGGGCTTAGAAACTACTAGTTAGTTTGTAACGAAGTCAGTGCGTAATTTAGTTGCACCACCAGTTCTTAACGCAATACTTAGTTAGTAGGTTGTAAGCTCTCTATAAAGTAATGCGTAGTCACATTATATGGCATATAGCAATCTTCAAATTTTTAAACAGAAGTGTAAAAAGCCATACATTTCAGTGTTATCAACTTTTTTTCTCATGTAATTGTCAGCGGTATTAAACTACATTTCATATGGTATGTAAAGCATAAATATAGCATTTAAATATGTATGTTAAATAATGATATTCAGGAACTGTATGTAAAATTAATAAGGGGTAATAAATAAATACTAATATAACTGTAAATTTTAATATTCCATATATATATGTATATATATATATATATATATATATACTGTATGTATATTTTGTATGTGTTGAAACTTTGCAGGCCAGTGACAGCGGGCAACGCAGACCTGGAAGTGCACCGTTTAGATTGGTTTTAACCCTTACATTTTGTGCTGGTACGACAAAGCAATCAAAAGTTATAGCGTTACAAAAATAATTATCATAGTGCCCAAAAGCCTCTCCAAACAAATAAAACATAATAATTGTACATAAGAACTAATTACACATGCAAACACAACAATGACTAAAGGTTTGTATAGCATGCAGACATGATTTTAGTAATGAGATTTCACAGAATGAGTTTCATTCTGTGTCATTTGAGTCATCATTGAGTCTGTGTCATGTATTTGGCGCCATCTCCTGGTGGTCATATGTAACATTGTGCTTCATGTGGATTATCTAATGATCTATGCATCTGATTACCTTGTGTGTGGACTCGTTTGAAAGATAATCAGATGTTAATAATTTATGTTCTGTTTATTTTTTATGAAGTTATAAGTGAAAATGCGGCATATAAGCAACATCAACATAATTGTCAAAGACATATACTTAGCTATTACTCACTATATTTTTGTAGGCTGGTTGTATTCTACTCTTTGAGAGCTTTCCAACAACATATGACACATGGGTATTTGATCAGATCGATGTTTTTACTGATTTCAATAATATGTACAGTGCAATTTTTTTTTCTTCTAAATTCTCAAACACTTCTGATTTGTCTATAAATGGTCATAATGTCTACATGCATTGGAAAGCAGAGCTTCTAAGCTTTCACATGATACCTATTTTGTGTTGGTCAAGACTAGATATTAATATTTTGACGATTAAAATGTTCAAGGCCCATCCGAGCTTAAAGGGTTAATGCTGAAGAGACACTAAAAAGTATATATTTTACATAATGTTCTCCTGTAAATGCAAACAAGTGTATATGTCAACATCATCATATACAGTATGTCTAAAGGAGTCTTTCATTGAAATAATTGAAGTCTGTCATTGATGTTCTTCAGTCAGTTTGTTTATTTATTCCAACCATTAGTCCTGGTCGGAGACATCCGCAAATATTTAGTTTATACGAAGCGTTATATTTCACCTACATTTCATGGTGCAACTCTCAAATATTTAGTTAAATATTTGTAACTAAACATACATAAAAAATATATATTTCATACATACAATCACTTGAATACATCTTACTATGATATAGAATTTCCTAATTGAAATTAAAGTGTTTTTTAAATATCAGAAAATGCCATGATATTCTTTATTAAAACATTCTTGATATTTGTACAAAATACTTCATAGTGTTGATCCATTTATAGAGAAAGCAGATGACACTTTACCATCTTTATCAGACACTAGAAATACTCTCTTACACCTCTGCGCTGTCCCTGCCGGTGTTTATTAAACTACACTGACAAATCAACCTTGACTAAATATATACACACACACACACACACACACACACACACACACAGAGGTTTGATGGAAAGATGGATGGATGATATCAGTTTTCAGCTGGTGTGTTTATGCAAGTGAGCTGCACATTCCTACAACAGAGAGAAAAGAGTCGGTTTGACACACAGAGGATAGTTTGTCCAGCCGAGAGAGACAGAGAGACGAGTTTGAGCTTGTCTGAGAGGAAGAGCCGCTGTTGGAAGATCTTACATGGCATACTTTATGCACAGAAGACTCCGGTTACACACACACACAGCAGAAGACAAAACTCAACATCTGATCAGATTTCTGCTATCTGGACAGTCAACACACACATATATTTACAATTACACCTTTATGAGCTCACATATACAGCAGCCCCAAAATATATTTGGCCACTTAACCCTTTAAGCTTGGATGGGCCCAAGAGAATATAAAATAATCATCAAAATATTGATAACTACAGTCTTGACCAACACAAAATAGGTATCGTATGAAAGTTTAGAAGCTCTTCTTCCCAATGCATGTAGACATTATGACCAAAACTGAACAAATGCTTTGAAATTTGAAGACAAATCAGAAGTGTTCCGATTTGATAACTTATTAAAAAATGTGCACTGTACATATTATTGTAATCAGTAAAAACATCAAACTGATCAAATGGTCATGTGTCATATGTTGAGTAGAATACATCCAGCCTATTTGTTTTACTCACAGACAAAAATATAGCGAGCAATAGAGCTGTCTTTGACAGTTATGTTGGTGTTGCTTATATTCCGTGTTTTTGCTTATAACTTCACATAAAATAAACAGAACATAAAATGTCACATATCATTACTTAGAGGAGGTGATTATCTTTCAAACGAGTCCACACACAAGGTAATCAGATGTATAGATCATTAGATAATCCACATGAAGCACAATGTTACATATGGCCACCAGGAGATGGCGCCAAATACATGACACAGACTCAATGATGACTCAAATGACACAGAATGAAACTCATTCTGTGAAATCTCATTACTAAAATCATGTCTGCATGCTATGCAAACCTTTAGTCGTTGTGTTTGCATGTGTAATTAGTTCTTATGTACAATTATTATGTTTTATTTGTTTGGAGAGGCTTTTGGACACTATGATCAATTATTTTTGTAATGTTATAACTTTTGATTGCTTTGTCGTATCAACACTAAACTTTCCTCAGACACAGTTGACATGATTGAGAACAAAAAAAAACAAACATTTTTGGCCTATTTTTTTGTGATTTTTCTTAGGCTGAGAATCTCAGACTGTATCATAAGCTGTATCAGGGGTCGGCAACCTATGGCACATGGAGGGTAATCACTGGCACGCCAGAAACGCGAGAGAGGAGTAGATTATTTTATTTATATAAATTCCGCACATGCATTCCAGGCTACATCTTGATGTAATCCTTCCTCATGATCACACAGCGTGTTTTCATCAGCTGAAAGGGAGATAAACTAAAAGTTAAAATGTGACGAGACTGCAGTGTACCCAACAGTGCAAGCCATTCACGCATCACGAGCCGGCAGCGCTTCACTTTCGGTTAATCGTGCGAGTAAACGCGCCCGCTTTGCTTTGGTCAGGCTGCGCGGATGACAGCATACATTCAGTGTTTCATTTGTTTCTTTTTCCTTTAGAACAACACGTGATGTAATAAAGAAATCACCACTATTAATCCTTGAGATTTCGCAAACAGGTACACACTCCCTAAACCATAGTTACACTCAAAATTACATTAAACGATTACAAGAGAAAACATAAACACACATCACGTGGTTCAAAAATCTGAGTCTGGCACAGCCATTGACCAGGAATATTAAAAAAATGGCACTCCATGTCAAAAAGGTTGCTGACCCCTGATCTATATCATAAAAAAAAAATAGAAAAGTTTTCTTTACAATGATACCAAACACTTTTTTGTCGAGTTATAAGCTTTTAATTTTGGGTATGCCACTGAAACAGGAAATCTTTAAAAACACCTTCGGAGCTTAAAGAGTTAAGTTTGACTTGACTGGCCAAATACTTTTTGGGGACGCTGTGTAATGATTTCAAACACACAAAAGTACTTACGGATTGTCTTGTGTTCCATTAAGGCTCGAGATGAAGATCGCCATGGCAACCAGTCTCCACCCCCTGGCCAAACCCTGGATACGACCTCAAGACTTTTGCTGAAGATGAACAACAACACACGTGTAAACACACACACACAGCCATAGCATGTGAATTAAGAAAGTAAATATGGTCAATTTTGATTTCATGTTGACTTTAACATTTTAATTTAATTGGATTGCTAAAAGTTAAGAAATGTTTGCACAAAATTGGATTAAAAAGCATGACATAAAAACCAAGATAGCATTTGTGGTGTAATGTTGATTACCACAAAATAATATTTCAACTCGTCCCTCCTTTTCTTTAAAAAAAGCACAAATGTGTGTTCCAGTGAGACACTTACAATGGAAGTCACTGGGGTCAATGGGGTCAATAATCTGTAAACATTAAAATACTCACTGTTTCAAAAGTATAGACATAAACAATATGTGTGTTAACATGATTTTACTGTGATACAATCACTTACTAACCACATCTGTGTAAAGATATAGACAATTTACAACTTTGTTGCTATGGTGACGAAAAACTAATGATATAACTTTACAGCTCAAATAATAAACAAGTTTTAACAGAAAAATTAATGTAAGTGCTTTTATAAAATTATAAGCTTCATATTTCTATCTTTAAACCCTCCAAAAATTGACCCCATTGACTTCCATTGTAAGTGTCTCACTGGAACACACATTTGGGCTTTTTTTAAAGAAAATTAATTTTTGTTGGTAATCAACATTATGCCACAAATGCTGTCGAATGAACAAGGAATAAAAAAATAAAAAATGTTATAAAAAAAAAAAATAACCATATTTATTTCTGCCCTGCTGTAAAACAGCTTAAACCAGCCCTAAGGTGGTTTGATGGTCTTAGCTGGTCACCTAGCTGGTTTCCAATGGTCAGGCAGGTCTGTTTTCATGGTTTAAGAGGGGTTTTGGGCTCTTGTCGACAGGTCAGGCTGGGAGACCAACTAAACCAGCCTAAACCAGCTTAGACCAGCAAACCACCATATGCTGTTTTAAGCTGTTTTTGTTTAGTAGGGTAAAATATGCAAAATAGTGAGGTCATGCAGCAACAATGCAGCATTCTACTGTTCGAAACATTTATTGTTGCATTCTGTTTCATGTACTATTTTGTAAAAATAGTATGCAATACACATTATAAAGTATACAGTATACAGTAAGCAGTATGCTAGTATTCCATTCTAAACACAGACTTGAAGGGGTTCGCAAACCGGTCACGTTTGGCAGATGACATGGCGCGTTTTAAAATTAGAAGCAATTGTTTTCTCTGAATGTACGCACACCGCCGTCAACAGGCTCCTCGAATTTCTGCCGCGACCCAAATCATTATCAAAGGACATTGATTATTTACTCTAGCCATCATTGGATGATATATTGTGTATGTAGCTTTCATATAGCCTACACAATGTGTTTTTGGTGGAGGAAACCACTGTTCTAGTGTGGATGAGAGGCGTAACGTACTAGTGTGGATGTGGCCTAAGGCCAGAAACATACTTTAGGCAAGTGTGCGTAAGTAAGATGCAAACTGCACTACATTGCCAACACATGGTCCGGTGCGTTCTTGCGTTACTGTTGCGACAACAAACCTCAAGCGGACAGTTCCCACTAATCTCGCTATAGGGTCTGTTGCTTGCTTTGCTGTAACATTGAGAATGCAACGCGTACGTTGTGTTATGAATTGCGTTCCGACTCATTTTGGCATGCAAAAAAAGAAGCATACTTGCATAGAGTATGTTTTGGCCTTAAGTGTTCTCTCCTCTCTCTGCAGGTGTGTGACTGGTGTAAACATGTTCGCCACACTAAAGAGTATCTGGACTTCGGTTCGGGTGAGGAGAGGCTCCAGTTCTGTAGCACCAAGTGTCTAAACCAGTACAAGATGGACGTGTTCTACCGGGAAGCTCGTGCGACCCTCACCGGCTCCAGTTCCGGTTCCAGCACTGCCCATAAAGACGAGGAGAACCATCTGAAAGTGGCTGTGGAAGAGAACCAGAAACTTCTCACTCCAGAGTCCTGGGACAGCTCGCCAGCCAAAACCCTCTCGCCCAAAACCACAACACCCGCTTCTACATCCGTGTCGGTGCTCCAGACAGTGTCATCTTCATCGTCATCATCTTCCTCGCTGAAAACACCCATCACAGTGCCCCAATCGAGGGATCGATCATGTCCAGCGCAAATTCAGATGGGTGGCCCATCTCATGTGACTTTGGATCAGCCGCGGCCACCTCAGATCGCCCTCCCGTTCGTCCGTCCGCCCCTCCACGCCCCGGGTCTTCGCAGCCCGCTTTCTTATCCTCCCCGTAACCCTCTGCGCCCTGCCAGCCCCATCCAGCGACCTCCACACCCACCTTCATTTGCCCCCCTACACCCGCACCCTCTGCTTCAGCCCTTCCCTGCCCCATACATGCCCTTTCACCCTGCGTACCCTCCCCAATTACCCCCACCATGGCCGCAGCCCATGTTGTTATTGCCCTACCCAGTTATCATACCCTTCCCAGTTCCAATTCCCATTCCCATCCCTGTATCTTCACTTTCGGGTCACAAAGGGGTGATCCGAAACCTTCAGAAGCAAGATGAGAACGACCTGGGCAACCACACACCCGATCCGGGCCATTCCAGCTGCAACGAGACCAACGGAGAGTGTTTATACAGAGTTAAAACAGAACGGACGCCCTCTCCTCACACACCCGCTTTTCCGTCCACATCTGTTGGGTCATCGGAGAGGCAAGTGATTCAATGTCTCCATAAACACCCCGTTAAAGAGGAAAGCCACAACATGCACACGCCCGAATTGCCGATTCAAAGGCATACCACCCACATCTCACACGTTTTACGCAAAGCACTTAAGCACTACGGCAACACGACGTCTGTT
>NC_059388.1:31840722-31895722 GCF_019703515.2 Myxocyprinus asiaticus | reverse complement strand
TGGCCTGACCGGAATGATGTTTGCTTCTGGACAGGTGTTAGTTTGGAGTGGAAACGGTCCTCCTCTGAGACTTTCATTTGATAACTGACCCATTGGCTTCTGTCAGGGCAGCAGTGAGCCAAAATGGAACATTGTACCAGCTTCCAACTTCCAGAGACTAATGCACGCAGACATCTTTTAGACTTGCACAAACAGCAGCAAAAGCTCCATTGGACTGGACTGAAACTGCAGGGGAAACTGGCATGTCTCTCTGAAATTCTGCAATTGATGAGGACATTATTAGATTCACGATAAAAGCAACTACAAGTCTTGCCAACAAGGTTGAATCTTTCCAGATAGACATGTCTCTAGCTGTTTACACCACAATAATGAAGTAATTGAATCCTTGAGTCATGTATTAAATGGGTGTCCTTTACATCACAGAACTGTAGATTTGTTAACTGAAAACGTACCTTGTGCTACCTCCTGCTTCTGGGATATTTAAACACTCTACTGTTAAATCTGACATGTTTAAAATGTGTATAAATCCTGATGTATTCTCAAACTTAACAACAAACACCCCAGATGTTATCACTGTAAACGAGATGCAACAGAGAGTGTTTGTGCTGGAAGTGGGGTGTGTGTTTGACCATAGTCTAGAGGAGGTCTTTTTCATTATCTGTTTAAATATCAGTCGCTTGTTCAGTGTATTAACAACACTGGGTATGAGTCTCTTTATTTTTGGGAGTTTAGGTCATGTACACAAGCTTGTAGTGAGAGTGTTACAGGTTACAGGTATGTCCAAAAGGAAGGCCAAACAGCTGGCCAGAGACTGTTCTGTATCAGACATTATTGGTAGTCACAGTGTGTGGATTTGTATCCTTGATGCTAATGTGTTTGTGTGTGTGTGTGTGTATTTGTGTGTGTGTGTGTATTTTTGTGTTTGTGTGTCTGTGTATTTGTGTGTTTGTGTGTGTGTGTGTGTATTTGTGTGTGTGTATTTTTGTGTTTGTGTGTCTGTGTATTTGTGTGTTTGTGTGTGTGTGTGTGTATTTGTGTGTGTCTGTGTATTTTTGTGTTTGTGTGTGTGTGTGTGTGTGTATTTGTGTGTGTCTGTGTATATTTGTGTTTGTGTGTGTGTGTGTGTGTGTGTATTTGTGTGTCTGTGTATTTGTGTGTTTGTGTGTGTGTGTGTATTTGTGTGTGTCTGTGTATTTGTGTGTTTGTGTGTGTGTGTGTGTGTGTGTGTATTTGTGTGTGTCTGTGTATTTTTGTGTTTGTGTGTGTGTGTGTGTGTGTGTGTATTTGTGTGTTTGTGTGTCTGTGTATTTGTATGCGTTAAGGTTAGTATCTCCCTTGTGCGTGTATGTGTGTCTGTGTGTGTGTATTTGTGTGTGTGTGTGTGTGTGTGTATTTGTGTGTTTGTGTGTGTATTTGTGTGTGTGTCTGTGTGTGTGTATTTGTGTGTCTGTGTATTTGTGTGTTTGTGTGTCTGTGTATTTGTATGCGTTAGGGTTAGTATCTCCCTTGTGCGTGTATGTGTGTCTGTGTGTGTGTATTTGTGTGTGTGTGCGTGTATGTGTGTCTGTGTGTGTATTTGTGTGTTTGTGTGTGTGTATTTGTGTGTGTGTCTGTGTGTGTGTGTTTGTGTGTCCGTGTGTGTTTGTGTGTCCGTGTGTGTTTGTGTGTTTGTATGTGTACTGGTGTGTGTGTGTGTGAGTCTGTGTGTTTGTGTGCGTGTGTGTTTTTGTGCTTGTGTATCTGTGTATTTTGCACATAAAAAAGGGTATTATGCTATAAATGTGAGTGTGTGTGTGTATGTGTGTGTGAGTGTATGTGTGTGTGTATGTGTGTGTGTATGAGTGTGTGTGTGTGTGTGTGTGTATGAGTGTGTTTGTGTGTGAGTGTGTGTGAGTGTGTGTTTGTGAGTGTGTGTGTGTGTGTGTGTGTGTGTGTGTGTGTTTGTGAGTGTGTGTGTGTGAGAGTGTGAGTGTGAGTGTGTGTGAGTGTGTGTGTGTGTGAGTGTGTGTGTGTGTGTGTGTGTGAGTGTGTGTGTGTGTGTGTGTGTGTTTGTGAGTGTGTGTGTGTGTGAGTGTGTGTGAGTGTGAGTGTGTGTGAGTGTGTGTGTGTGTGAGTGTGTGTGTGTGTGTGTGTGAGTGTGTGTGTGTGTGTGTGTGTGTGTGTTTATGGGTTATCCCACATAATGGCGCCAAATGGAAAGTGAATCTGTGTCGTAGCTCTAAAGTTGCATTAGCAGTGAAAAGAGTAGAATGATTATACTGTGGAAACCAGAGACGCTTGCGAAAAACACACAATCCGGCCTGTGTGTGTGTGGATCCAGATGTTGTGTCTGGAGGGTCTGCTGTGCCTCATGTTTCATGGAAATGAGCAGGTTTTATAGGCGCTGTAGATATGAGTTCACACAGCACAAGTATGGTGATTTGACTGTATACAGTATGTGTTTCAAAATGTCCTGTTTCATATTTGTTTAAGTGGTGTGAACATATTTTTAGTGTCTTGTTTGTGTGTGTATTTTCATGTAAATGTGGACGAATCTTTACTGTGGACATTCATGGGCTTCTTGTGAGCGATTTATTGGTGCATGTTTTTCCAAAGGAGAATAATGTTTGCATTTGTAATCTTTCTTCAAAATGTAATAACTTGCTCCGCCTCTGAAATGACTTTCTTTTCAGCTGGCATCATCAAGTCCTCTTATTTTTCATCCCCATCATCATCCAATCACGTATTCATCGAGAAAATCAAGTTCCGCCCTCTAAATGTATTTCTCGTTAAATTTCCTGCTTCACTCAGAAATACATCACATTAACTCATATTTTCTTACAGAACATTATCAAATCTAGTTAAATTATCCTTTTAAATATATATTTGTTCTCACAGCTCTTCTGAGATTCAGTAGATCTCTGAATCAGTGTGTTCACTCTGGTTTCTCTCCGGCGTGTTATTGGTGTATAAATCCGTGCTCTCAGGGATTCACTGATCGTATGAAACTCAGACTCGTGCTGGAGACGTCAGAACTCGCATCCAGTTCCTCTGTCACTCCAGAAAAACTCTTATCTGCCTTTCCTGCATTCAGAGTCATTTCTTCACTCTTTCTTTTGCTTTCTGAAGGTCTCATATTATATTAAGAGATTTTTATGATTATCACGAAACATGACAAGAACATGTTCAGATTTCACTCCATATTTCATCTATCTGTCTGTCTGTTTGTTTGTTGTTCTATCTGCCTGTCTGTCATTCTGTCTGTGTTGTTCTATCTTTCTGTCTGTCTGTCTGTCTGTCTGTCTTGTCTGTCTGTCTTTCTGTCAATCGTTCTATATGTCTGTCTGTTTGTTTGTTGTTCTATCTGCCTGTCTGTCATTCTGTCTGTGTTGTTCTATCTGTCTGTCTGTCTGTCTGTCTGTCTGTCTTGTCTGTCTGTCTTTCTGTCAATCGTTCTATATGTCTGTCTGTTTGTTTGTTGTTCTATCTGCCTGTCTGTCTTTCTGTCTGTGTTGTTCTATCTGTCTGTCTGTCTTGTCTGTCTGTCTTTCTGTCAATCGTTCTATATGTCTTTCTGTTTGTCCGTCTGTCTGTCTATCGTTGTGTCTGTCTGTCTGTCTATCGTTGTGTCTGTCTGCTTTTTGTCTGTCATTTTATCTGTCTGTCTATTGTTCTATCTGTCTGTTTTTCTGTCTGTCTGCCTATCGTTCTATCTGTCTGTCTGTCTATCGTTTCTGGCTGTCTGTCTGTCTATCATTCTATCTGTCTGTCTGTTTTTCTGTCTATCTGTCTTTCTATCTGTCTGTCTCTCTATCGTTCTATCTGTCTTTCTGACTATTGTTCTATTGGTCTGTCTGTCTATCTGTCTTTCTAATGTTCTGTCTGTCTGTCTTTCTTTATGTCTGTCTGTCTGTCTGTCATTGTATCTGTCTGCTTTTTGTCTGTTGTTTTATCTGTCTGTCTATCATTCTATATGTCTGTTTTTCTGTCTGTCTGCCTATCGTTCTATCTGTCTGTCTTTCTGTTTGTCCATCTGTCTATCATTCTATCTGTCTGTCTGTTTTTCTGTCTCTCTGTCATTCTATCTGTCTGTCTATCTATTGTGTATATCTGTCTGTCTTTCGTTCTATCTGTCTGTCTGTTTTTCTGTCTGTTTTTCTATCTGTCTGTCTGTCTACCTGTCTGTCTATCGTTCTATCTGTCTGTCTGTTTTCTGTCTGTCTGTCTTTCTATCACTCTATCTGTCTGTTTGTCTGTCTATAATTCAATCTGTCTGCCTGTTTTTCTGTGTCTGTGTGTGTCGTTCTATCTATCTCTGTCTATCTATCTATCATTCTATCTGTCTTTCTGTTTTTCTGTCTATCTGTCATTATAAATGTCTGTCTGTCTGTCATTCTATCTGTCTGTCTATCGTTCTGTCAGTTTTTCTGTCTGTCTGTCATTCTATCTGTCTGTCTGTCTATCGTTCTGTCTGTCTGTCTTTCTGTCAAGCCAACGAGCTTTTTTCAAGTCTTTTCTAGTTTCTTGTTGTTTTCTTTTGACTTTGGAGTGAAATATGACCTGGACATGTTTTCATGAAATTCAAGTTTATAATGTTTTCTCGTCCTCTCTGTTTCAGGTGTGTGTTCAGTAGTGGCATAACAGAGCACATGTTTTGGGAAGTTTGATGTGGTGTATGGACATACAGGGGGCACATTCATCCCCAAAAACGCCCTCTGGTGACCCTCAGTGCCAACAACCCCACATCCAGATGCCCTTGTCCAGGCTCTATGGTAACAGCAGGGGGCAGCAGGACTCGATCCCCAGAGGATCATGAGACGTCAGACAGAGATCAGTGATCCAGTTACACTTTAACAGTGTGTGTGCTTCTGCTGAGCTCCTACAAAGACAGTCATTGTTCCCCACAGCCAACCCATCCTCACCGCCTGTGTGTGTGTGTGTGTGTGTGTGTGTTCAGCTGTGGTGTAGGGTTACCTGACACACTGGCGCTTTGGCTACAGAGCATTTTTGGACATGATCTAAAGAGTGCCAAGAGTACACACACACAAATGTTATTCGGCTCTATCAGCTCCTCCGAGAACATTTAGTAAAAGTGTTTTATGACTGTACATGTAGGATTCTTTTAGGAACTTTTTTTAACCCCTGGTGAATAATTTGGCGCCTGTTATGAGACAGACTCTTCAAACATCTGCCAAAGTGATGAATATACTGACTGTTTTAACACATTGCCAACAGACAGATACTGGGGGATTCTACTAAAGTGAACCAAGAAAAAAAAGAGTAATATGTCATCTTTTTTATATACTGTCTCGTGATCTATTAATAAACATTGGATTGCATTAATTAAATTAAATAATTTATGAATAATGTTCTACGGATG
The DNA here is from genome assembly GCF_019703515.2 of Myxocyprinus asiaticus. Classification (NCBI taxonomy): domain Eukaryota; kingdom Metazoa; phylum Chordata; class Actinopteri; order Cypriniformes; family Catostomidae; genus Myxocyprinus; species Myxocyprinus asiaticus. Next base: position 31,890,363 of record NC_059388.1, on the reverse strand, counting down.
CACCATGGTGATGGAGTAAGATGGTAATACAAGGGTACTTGGATTTGTACCACAGTACTGTATAATTACCATATTCATGTATAATGGTACTTACATGTTACTTCAAAGTATGCCATGGTATTGCCATAGTAGATGTTAAAAAACAACAACAACATGTAAGTGCCATCAGCACTCGCTGTCCGCTGAGTTTTATGTGTTTGTTGTCACATCATTGTTTAAGTTTGGATTAAACCTCTGCCAGTTCCGTTCTAAAAACAACTGAAACATGTTTTAGAGTTATATCAAAGTGTTTCTAGCAAGTCAGTCCACTGTCGGAACATTCTCGGTACGCCATTTCCAGTCATGACATTGCAGCTCCTATCTACTTGAATGGGGAAAGACCGAAATCACAATAACCGTTGGTCAAGATTACGACCAAAGATCATATTTAAAATCAGCAGTAAAATCGGACAACACTGGAATCATAAACTGTGTTTCTTTATCTCATATCACGCTAAAAAAACTCAATTTTCCCAGCTTGTACAGCTAATGCGCATGCGCTTTGTCGAGTTGATTGACAGGCGATGTCTGTATCTAAAAGATGATTGGCTCTTTTACCAGGAAGGCAGGACTTTCTTTCTGCATCCGTTGACCATTGTGCGTTCCAATTTCTGCCATTCATTTTTATAGAAGTGGCCCGTCTCTGCTAAATAATCTCTGGTTATATTCAGATGTGTAAATTTAAGTGATTCTGTGAAAATATTTTTGACGTTCAGAAATCACCTCACTTGATGCAAAATAGAGATTTAACTCAATTAATGAAGTATCCGTGTCTCCTGTTGCCATAAACAACAACATAACTGAATAGTTGAAACATGACACTCGTGTGTGTTTTCAGTGGACACTTTCATTACTGTCCAACAGTATGACAACATGATTTACTGTTGATATGAATGTTCAATATTTATTCATATGATTAACCAAATCCTTTCATTATAACTCAGTATTGTTGCCAATTGATACATCTTGCAATGCATTTTGCAGAATGCCAAACAAATGACAATATTGGGGAAGCATTATTGTAATAATCTTCATACTGTACGTTTCTGTCCGAAGATGTTTGGAGCTAATTTCATTGTAATATACTGGATATTATTCTCAATGCCCATCAGATATTTCAGCTCTTGGTTCTTTAGCTGTACATTAATTTAAATGTGATTGCTTTAGCATCAACATGTGGTACAACCACTGAAAATGACCTGTCACAGAGTTCACGAGATTAGTGACTGCTTATGTGAATTATTATTTTTTTTTTTTTTTTTACAAAGAATTATGCCAATAACTATTTGTTGATAATAATAAACAAACATTTCAACTTTTTAAATCTTATGTGATTTCTTGCACATTATTAATATGTTTATTAATAATATGTGTGCTGAAAATGATACATTCTGGATGCAGTTACTGATCAAGTAAGATTCTGTCAGTTTAATTTCCATTTTCACAGCAAAATCCATAGGATTTCTCAAATCCCTCCTCCTGCTCCATGTGATTGGCTAATGCCTCCAGCGCCCCGCTGAACTCGGCCTCTGATTGGTTTGCTCGTCTGTCGTTCTGACGCTCGCGCTCAGTGGCAGCTGTCATCGGCTCGCGGCGGAGCGGGTGCACAACGGGAGGAAAAATCATCAAATACGGTATGTCACAGCGGAAAATGTGTTTAATATGTGATATTCCACTATGTATGTACCTGTTTGGACCTTTTTAATCTTAGTGTCATGAAATAAGATAAATAACAGGCTATTTCTGTGAATTTGGGGTTTGATGGATAAACGTGGGCTTACTATTTATTTAATATATTTATAATTTTAGCCTATAATTGATGTTCTTTGTGTTGTTTCATTACTCGTTTACAATTTTGGAAATTTGTATTTTTATTTTTTTTAAGTAAAAAAAATAATTCAAGCAATTGACATGCGAACTATTTAGGCTATAAACGACTGATTTAAGTATGATATTATTATGAAAATGATATTTTCATATTGTAATAGGCGCTACTGATGATATAGACTGATATTAATATAAAATTCTGATTAAAAATGAATGACAGAATGCAGCAGAAGGAGGGATGGAGACATGATGGTGCAGAGAGATAGTTAGACAAACATAAATGTGACAACATCATCGTCCTCTGTGTTTGTGTGTGTTTGAGAATAATAATATTATAATAATATAAGAATAAGAGGAATATTCAGGGTTCAAAAATCTGTGTTACAGTGAGACACATACAATGGAAGTCAATGGAGCCAATTTGTAAACGTTAAAATACTCACTGTTTCAATAGTATAGCAACAAGACGTAAACAATATGTGTGTTAACATGATTTTAGTGTGATAAAATCACTTACTAACCTTTTCTGTATGAAATTATAGCCAATTTTACCATTATGTTGCTATGATGACTTAATGCCGTAAAAATTAATACCCTAAAACGACTGTAAAAACAACGATTTGAACAACTTTACAGCTCAACGTTTTAACAGAAGAATTAATGTTAATGCTTTTATGAAATTATAAGCTTCATATTTCTGCCTTTAACCCCTTAAACTTTATTGACCCGCCAGTGGCTCCAAAGGGGGCGCTATATCGCGAAAAAAGTTTACGCTTAAAATGTTTAAGTCTCCGTATACATAAGTCAGGCATATGAGGTATCATTTGAAAGCTTAGCGTCTGATCTTTTCATAGATAATTATCATTTCTGCGTTTATGTTACTTAAAAATAACAAAATAAGGCCTTAAAACATTCGTGTTGAAAATTAGCGCCCCCTAGAGGTAATGGGATAGAAATATTTATATGAAAATAAAAGTCCTTCATATAGCACATAAATGGACAAGTCATATATCAAATGAAAGCTCTCATTCTCAGGAATGCGACTGTATAGTTTATTTTATGGCCTTAATACCACAGTTCAAAAGATTTTCAAAAGAATCACAAAGTAAAATATGATTTCTGTAAGTCATCAAATACAAACGTCTTTTTATGTAGCGATCACTGCTGCTGTAAGCCCCAAATAGCTAAAAACGTTATATTTGCTTTTACCTTAGGAAGTTATCTAAAAAATAGGCAGTTTTTTACTTGTCTGTGCGCTTGCTTGGCTGAATAATTCAATGTTATATCTTAGATGTCCAGAACAAAATATGCCATCCAACAGGAAAAGCATGCAAAACAAATCATCAGAAAAATAAGTTCTTGACTATTGATGACTATTGAATATATCATCACAAAGGGGAGGATCTCAGCTTTCTAATGACACCTAGATTGAGCTTCTAGTCCACTCAGAGGCCGAGATATTCAATGAAATAATGGGGGTGGTGCTTGAACTGAAAATTAGACTGAATGTCTATGGACGAGCACATCTGTGAAGGCTAAAATGTGTTTGAGCGCCACCTACATTTCAGATCTGTATATTGTGATGGAAGGTGATTTACCAGAATTACATGTTTACAAAGTTAGGACAGCAACAAAAAAAAGTAATAAGATCATAAACATACAATATTATTTATGAATAATTGGAGTCTTTTTTTTAATTATTATTTGGGCGGTTCTCTGATAAATTTGACACATTTTTTGCAATTAGTCAACAGTATGTGTGAATGGTGAGCTTTTAAATTGGAGTGTGAAAAATTGCCCAAAAATGCACCAGAGTATAAGTAAACCCTCTAAAATTTGGCCCCATTAACTTCCATTGTAAGTACTTCAATGTTTGCTTCTTTTAAAGAGAAGGAGGGGCGAGTCAAAATATTTTTTTGTGGTAATCAACAATATACGCCAACATTAATCCACATAAACACATAGTCCTGTTCCAAACTCATGCCATTGGCTGAGTCAGAAATTGTCATGTCGGGCTGCTCAATCAAAGGTCAGTTGCCCCATATGTAGACAATAGGCAGCGAAGCAGCTCACTAGGTTTTGGAGCAAAGCTACTCAGTTTGAGTTTGGACCGCCAACTGCTTTTCTCCATCTCACATCATACACACAGCACGCATGATCACACACACATACATAATGTAGCAGTGGATTTTCACTGATGTCATGACTCCTGCTGTGTGTTTGCTTAAAACAATGTTGTATTAGTCACACCCTTTGAGTGCTGTGTGTGTGCATTCATGCATGCTGTGTGTGATCTATTTATGTTCTGTACGATAATACTGCAACATGCATATGCAAAGCAGAATTTTTAAATACAAGATGACCCACTTTTGCATGCACACACACACATGCACCACACACATGCACGTCTCTTATAGAGCAATAGGGCGACAATCTATTTATAGGCATTTATTTATTTAATAATGGCATAGTGTTTTGTCTGAATGCATTACAGAAATGGGAATTTGTGGGGGAAATGTGCTTAATTGTCATGAAAAGTATGTCACAATGCACAAAAAAAGGCTTTCCTTATAAAAAATATTTAAAATATGTATATTTTGGGACAAGATTCTCCCATGTACGGTACAAAGCTATGCATGTGTGTGGAAATAGCTCAGTGAATAATGGAAAAACTGCTGTCAAATATTTATCAGTCATGGAAAAATATACACTGGAAAAGTCGCTTTCATGCAGCAACATCAAGCGAGTGTGTTTTTGTATTTAATACACCATACCAAACATTTCTCTCTCTCCAGTATAATGGCTTCTGGCTCGAGCACTATGAAGATTCTCATTAAAGGTGGGCGGGTCGTGAATGATGATGTCACTCAGGAGGCGGACGTCTACATTGAGAATGGAGTCATCCAGCTGGTGGGCCGTGAGCTGATGATTCCGGGCGGGGCTAAAGTGATTGACGCATCGGGTAAACTGGTGATACCAGGCGGCATTGATGCCAGCGTGCACCTGCAGGAGACGTTCATGAACGCCACCACACAAGACGACTTCTACAGCGGAACCAAGGTGAGACTGAGACCCATAACAAACGCAAATCAGAGTGGTTCCGGAAATAAAAATCTCATTAATTTTTTCCATAGACTAATTAATTATTAACGATAACTTTTAACATTTACATTTAACCGTGTGGCGGGTTAATTCGTGTGACCCCGCGTCCACATGCGTGGACGTTGTATTTTGGCTTCGCTATATGCAACGCACAATTTAAATAAATAAAAACCGACTGAATACTGTTCATAAGACTCTAGACTGTCATTTAAGGGTTAAACTTCTGCCGCACCAAGTCATGTGACACATCAACATTTCGTGCGATTTCTGTGAAGCGCTTCTACGACTGTAGAGCCAACAAAAGTGCCTCTGATAAAAAACCTCTTGAACTTTTTTAATTGAAACCTGTTTGTGTGTAAAGAGTAGAGTCTCTAGTTTCATTTGATATGCCGCTTTAAAAATGCATTAATTTTTTGGCCGTCAGCACGCTGATTAACATGATGTCCACATATGTGGACATTGAGACATTATTCCCTCAAAAGTAAAAAAAAAAATGTGTTAGTTGTTTTGAATAACTTTCAACATGAACACATCTGTGGGTCAGTTCGCTTCATTTTAATATACATTTTGTAATATTTTATTTTGTTATAACTGTACAATACGGTTCTATTCATTAACATTAGTAAATGCATTCTTATATATTCACTGTGCATTAACACACTGAGAATCAATGGGTTCATGGTTAGGGTTATTTATGTAAATGCATAGAGTTTGTTTATGGTCTAAATCTTGTGTCTGTTACAGCACATTCTTGTGTACTCAAACATATACTCTTGTGCTATAGTACAAATGCCACACCGCTCACACAGAAACAACAGCTGTTATGGAATTATGATCACACACACACACCCACTGCAGCTGTTTGGAAAATTCTGGCCTATCAGCCCCACATTCTCATCTGATCTGGGACTGGAGTTTACGTCAGTTCTGTTTTAGGATATTTTCACATTAAAGCTGTTGGTGTGAAGTCCGTTTGACATCAGATTTCCTCACTGAAAACAAAAATCAAAAACGAGCTCTCTTTAAAATCTCCTAGACAGACACACACACACAGAGACACTATTACACTCACCCCCTGACCGTCCTGTTTCTATAGAAACCCTGTTACCATAGTAATGGTTGGCGTCACCGTGTTTTCTGAAAAAGACCTGCTCTCACCAAAGCCAAAGATAGCATATGAAATAGAGATTAAAGGGATAGTTATATCATTATTTACTTACCCTCATGTTGTTCCAAACCTGTATGCTGTAATTTATTTCGCTGGAACACAAACATAGAAATTTGTGAATATCATAAAAGCACCATAAAAGACTCCTGCACTATATTTATAGAGGTTAGGGTTAGAGTTAGGGTTAGCCACACATTTTAGTATTCCACTCACTTACAACTGAAGCAGCATGCTGTGTATTGAGCTCTTCACTTTGTCCTTCTGTCTTTGCGTGTGTTCACTGACTCATGATTTTCTAAGCTAATCGCACACCTTTGACTATGAGCATCTCAAATGTTCAGTTGCTGTCTGTTCCTGTAGGCGGCGCTGTTGGGTGGCACTACTATGGTGTTGGCTCACCTTCTTCCAGAGAAAGACACGTCACTGCTCGAAGCGTATGAGAAGTGCCGCGCTCATGCTGATGCTAAAACCTGCTGTGATTACGCCCTGCACATGGGCGTCACCTGGTGGGGACCAAAGGTACTGCATGTGTTTAAAACACTATCTATCTATCTATCTATCTATCTGTCTGTCTGTCTATCTATCTATCTATCTGTCTGTCTGTCTGTCTATCTATCTGTCTGTCTATCTATCTGTCTGTCTGTCTGTCTGTTTGTCTCTGTCTGTCTATCTATCTATCTATTGTTCTATCATTCTATCTGTCATTCTATCTATCATTCTATCTAGTGTTCTATTTATCGTTCTATCTATTGTTCTATCTATCATTCTATCTATTGTTCTATTTATCGTTCTATCTATTGTTCTATCTATCATTCTATCTATTGTTCTATTTATCGTTCTATCTATTGTTCTATCTATCATTCTATCATTCTATTGTTCTATCTATCATTCTATCTATTGTTCTATTTATCGTTCTATCTAGTGTTCTATCTATCGTTCTATCATTCTATTGTTCTATCTATCATTCTATCTATTGTTCTATTTATCGTTCTATCTATTGTTCTATCTATCATTCTATCTATTGTTCTGCCATTCTATCTATTGTTCTATCTATTGTTCTATTTATCGTTCTATCTATTGTTCTATCTATCATTCTATCTATCGTTCTGCCATTCTATCTATTGTTCTATCTATCTATCGTTTGTTCGTTCTTTCGTTGTTCTATTTATCTATCGATTTATCTATCTATCGTTCTATATTTCATTCTATCATTCTATCTATCGTTCTATCATTCTATCTATTATTCTGTTGTTCTTTTATTCAATCTATTGTTCTATCTGTCTATCTATTATTCTTTCTTTCTATCTATCTATCTATCTATCTTTCTGTTGTTCGTTCTATTTATCTATTGATCTATCTATCATTCTATTGTTCTGTCTTTCGTTCTACCGTTCTATCATTCTATCTTTTGTTCTATCTATCTATCATTCTATTGTTCTATTTATTGTTCTATCTATCTATTGTTCTATTGTTCTTTCTATTGTTCTATCTATCTTTCTATCATTTTATCATTCTATATATCATTCTATCGTTGTATCTATTGTTTTATATTTTGTTCTATCTATTGTTCTATCTATAGTTCTATCTATCTTTCTATCTATCGTCCTATCTATCGTTCTATCTATCATTCTATTGTTCTATCTATAGTTCTATCTATCTTTCTATCTATCGTTCTATCTATCGTTCTATCTATAGTTCTATCTATCTTTCTATCTATCGTTCTATCTATCGTTCTATCTATCATTCTATTGTTCTATCTATCATTCTATCTATCTTTCCATCTATCGTTCTATCTATCGTTCTATCTAGTGTTCTATCTATCGTTCTATCTATCGTTCTATCTATCGTTCTAGCTATCATTCTATTCTATCTATCATTCTATCATTCTATCTATCGTTCTATCTATCATTCTGTCATTCTATCTATTGTTCTATCTATCGTTCTATCTATCATTCTAACATTCTATCTATTGTTCTATCTATCGTTCTATCTATCGTTCTATTGTTCTATCTATCGTTCTATATTTCATTCTATCATTCTATCTATCGTTCTATCTATCGTTCTATCTATCATTCTAACATTCTATCTATTGTTCTATCTATCGTTCTATGTATCGTTCTATTGTTCTATCTATCGTTCTATATTTCATTCTATCATTCTATCTATCGTTCTATCGTTCTATCTATAATTCTATCTATCCTTCTATCATTCTATCTATCATTCTATGTATTGTTCTATTGTTCTTTTATTCAATCTATTGTTCTATCTATCTATTGTTCTATCGTTCTATCTATTGTTCTGTCTATCTATCTATCTATCTATCTATCTATCTATCTATCTATCTATCTATCTGTTGTTCATTCTATTTATCTATCGATCTATCTATCATTCTATTGTTCTATCTATCTATCATTCTATTGTTCTATTTATTGTTCTATCTATCTATCGTTCTATCTATTGTTCTATCTATCTATTGTTCTATTGTTCTTTCTATTGTTCTATCTATCGTTCTATCATTTTATCATTCTATATATCATTCTATCGTTGTATCTATTGTTTTATATTTTGTTCTATCTATTGTTCTATCTATCATTCTATCTATCATTCTATTGTTCTATCTATAGTTCTATCTATCTTTCTATCTATCGTTCTATCAATTGTTCTATCTATCATTCTATCTAGTGTTCTATCTATCGTTCTATCTATCTTTCTATCTATCGTTCTATCTATCGTTCTATCTATAGTTCTATCTATCGTTCTATCTATCATTCTATTGTTCTATCTATAGTTCTATCTATCATTCTATAGTTCTATCTATCATTCTATCTAGTGTTCTATCTATTGTTCTATCTATCATTCTGTCTATCGTTCTATTGTTCTATCTATAGTTCTATCTATCTTTCTATCATTCTATCAATTGTTTTATCTATCATTCTATCTAGTGTTCTATCTATCGTTCTATCTATCATTCTGTCTATCATTCTATTGTTCTATCTATAGTTCTATCTATCTTTCTGTCTATCTTTCTATCTATCATTCTATCTTGTGTTCTATCTATTGTTCTATCTATTGTTCTATCTATCATTCTATTGTTCTATCTATTGTTCTATCTATCATTCTATCTATCTTTCCAACTGTCGTTCTATCTATCGTTCTATCTAGTGTTCTATCTATCGTTCTATCTATAGTTCTATCTAGTGTTCTATCTATTGTTCTATCTATCGTTCTATCTATTGTTCTATCTAGTGTTCTATCTATTGTTCTATCTATTGTTCTAACTATCGTTCTATCTATCGTTCTATCTATCGTTCTGCTGTTCTATCTATTGTTCTATCTATCATTCTATCATTCTATCTATTGTTCTATCTATCTATTGTTTGTTCGTTCTTTTGTTGTTCTATTTATCTATCGATTTATCTATCTATCGTTCTATATTTCATTCTATCATTCTATCTATCGTTCTATCGTTCTATCTATTATTCTATGTATTGTTCTATTGTTCTTTTATTCAATCTATTGTTCTATCTATCTATCTATCTATCTATCTGTTGTTCGTTCTATTTATCTATCAATCTATCAATCATTCTATCATTCTGTCATTCGTTCCATCTATCGTTCTATCATTCTATCTATTGTTCTATCTATCTATCATTCTGTTGTTCTATCTATCGTTCTATTGTTCTATCTATTGTTCTATCTATAATTCTATCTATCCTTCTATCATTCTATCTGTCATTCTATGTATTGTTCTATTGTTCTTTTATTCAAACTATTGTTCTATCTATCTATCTATCTATCTATCTATCTATCTATCTATCTATCTATCTATCTATCTATCTATCTATCTATCTATCTATCTATCTATCTATCTATCTATCTATCTGTTGTTTGTTCTATTTATCTATCGATCTATCTATCATTCTATCATTCTGTCATTCGTTCCATCTATCGTTCTATCATTCTATCTATTGTTCTATCTATCTATCATTCTGTTGTTCTATCTATCGTTCTATTGTTCTATCTGTTGTTCTATCTATAATTCTATCTATCCTTCTATCATTCTATCTGTCATTCTATGTATTGTTCTATTGTTCTTTTATTCAGTCTATTGTTGTATCTATCTATCTATCTATCTATCTATCTATCTGTTGTTCGTTCTATTTATCTATCGATCTATCTATCATTCTATCGTTCTGTCATTCGTTCCATCTATCGTTCTATCATTCTATCTATTGTTCTATCTATCATTCTGTTGTTCTATCTATCGTTCTGCCATTCTATCTATTGTTCTATCTATCTATCGTTTGTTCGTTCTTTCGTTGTTCTATTTATCTATCGATTTATCTATCTATCGTTCTATATTTCATTCTATCATTCTATCTATCGTTCTATCATTCTATCTATTATTCTGTTGTTCTTTTATTCAATCTATTGTTCTATCTGTCTATCTATTATTCTTTCTTTCTATCTATCTATCTATCTTTCTGTTGTTCGTTCTATTTATCTATTGATCTATCTATCATTCTATTGTTCTGTCTTTCGTTCTACCGTTCTATCATTCTATCTTTTGTTCTATCTATCTATCATTCTATTGTTCTATTTATTATTCTATCTATCTATCGTTCTATCTATTGTTCTATCTATCTATTGTTCTATTGTTCTTTCTATTGTTCTATCTATCTATCTTTCTATCATTTTATCATTCTATATATCATTCTATCGTTGTATCTATTGTTTTATATTTTGTTCTATCTATTGTTCTATCTATCATTCTATCTATCATTCTATTGTTCTATCTATAGTTCTATCTATCTTTCTATCTATCGTTCTATCAATTGTTCTATCTATCATTCTATCTAGTGTTCTATCTATCGTTCTATCTATCTTTCTATCTATCGTTCTATCTATCGTTCTATCTATAGTTCTATCTATCGTTCTATCTATCATTCTATTGTTCTATCTATAATTCTATCTATCATTCTATAGTTCTATCTATCATTCTATCTAGTGTTCTATCTATTGTTCTATCTATCATTCTGTCTATCGTTCTATTGTTCTATCTATAGTTCTATCTATCTTTCTATCATTCTATCAATTGTTTTATCTATCATTCTATCTAGTGTTCTATCTATCGTTCTATCTATCATTCTGTCTATCATTCTATTGTTCTATCTATAGTTCTATCTATCTTTCTATCTATCTTTCTATCTATCATTCTATCTAGTGTTCTATCTATTGTTCTATCTATTGTTCTATCTATCATTCTATTGTTCTATCTATTGTTCTATCTATCATTCTATCTATCTTTCCAACTGTCGTTCTATCTATCATTCTATCTATCGTTCTATCTAGTGTTCTATCTATCGTTCTATCTAGTGTTCTATCTAGTGTTCTATCTATTGTTCTATCTATCGTTCTATCTATAGTTCTATCTAGTGTTCTATCTATTGTTCTATCTATCGTTCTATCTATTGTTCTATCGTTCTATCTATCGTTCTATCTAGTGTTCTATCTATTGTTCTATCTATTGTTCTAACTATCATTCTATCAATTGTTCTATCTATCATTCTATCTAGTGTTCTATCTATTGTTCTATCTATCGTTCTATCTATCATTCTATTGTTCTATCTATTGTTCTATCTATCATTCTATCTATCTTTCCAACTGTCGTTCTATCTATCGTTCTATCTATAGTTCTATCTAGTGTTCTATCTATTGTTCTATCAATCGTTCTATCTATTGTTCTATCGTTCTATCTATCGTTCTATCTATTGTTCTAACTAGTGTTCTATCTATTGTTCTATCTATTGTTCTAACTATCGTTCTATCTATCGTTCTATCTATCGTTCTGCTGTTCTATCTATTGTTCTATCTATCATTCTATCTATTGTTCTATCTATCTATCGTTTGTTCGTTCTTTCGTTGTTCTATTTATCTATCGATTTATCTATCTATCGTTCTATATTTCATTCTATCATTCTATCTATCATTCTATCGTTCTATCTATTATTCTATGTATTGTTCTATTGTTCTTTTATTCAATCTATTGTTCTATCTATCTATCTATCTATCTATCTATCTGTTGTTCGTTCTATTTATCTATCGATCTATCAATCATTCTATCATTCTGTCATTCGTTCCATCTATCGTTCTATCATTCTATCTATTGTTCTATCTATCTATCCTTCTATCATTCTGTCTGTCATTCTATGTATTGTTCTATTGTTCTTTTATTCAATCTATTGTTCTATCTATCTATCTATCTATCTATCTATCTATCTATCTGTTGTTCGTTCTATTTATCTATCGATCTATCTATTATTCTATCGTTCTGTCATTCGTTCCATCTATCGTTCTATCATTCTATCTATTGTTCTATCTATCTATCATTCTGTTGTTCTATCTATCGTTCTATTGTTCTATCTATTGTTCTATCTATCTATCGTTCTATCTATTGTTCTGTTGTTCTATCTATTGTTCTATCTATCTATCTATCATTCTATCTATTGTTCTATCGTTCTATCTATCATTCTATCTAGTGTTCTATCTATCATTCTATCTATCATTCTGTCTATCATTTTATTGTTCTATCTATCGTTCTAGCTATCATTCTATTGTTCTGTCTATCATTCTATCTATCATTCTATCTATTGTTTTATCTATCTATCATAGTATTCATTCGTTCGTTGTTCTATTTATCTATCGATTTATCTATCTATCGTTCTATATTTCATTCTATCATTCTATCATTCTATCTATCGTTCTATCATTCTATCTATAATTCTATCTGTCGTTCTATCATTCTATCTGTCATTCTGTGTATTGTTCTATTGTTCTTTTATTCAATCTATTGTTCTATCTATCTATCTATCTATCTATCTATTGATATTTCTATCTATCTATCTATCTATCTATCTATCTATCTATCTGTCTGTCTATCTATCTATCTATCTGTCTGTCTATCTATCTATCTATCTATCTGTCTATCTATCTATCTATCTATCTGTTGTTCATTCTATTTATCTATCGATCTATCATTCTATCATTCTGTTGTTCATTCTATCGTTCTATCATTCTATCTATAATTCTATCTGTCGTTCTATCATTCTATCTGTCATTCTATGTATTGTTCTATTGTTCTTTTATTCAATCTATTGTTCTACCTATCTATCTATCTATCTATCTATCTATCTATCTGTTGTTCATTCTATTTATCTATCGATCTATCATTCTATCATTCTGTTGTTCATTCTATCGTTCTATCATTCTATCTGTTGTTCTATCTATCTATTGTTCTATCGTTCTATCTATTGTTCTATCGTTCTATCTATTGTTCTATCTATCTATCTATCATTCTATCATTCTATCTATTTTTCTATCTGTCATTCTATTGTTCTATCTATTGTTCTGTTGTTCTATAATGTGATCGTGTTTCTTGACCTCTGTTGTGATATTTGTGGTGTTAGGTGCGCAGGGAGATGGAGGTGTTAGTGGGTGAGAAGGGTGTGAACTCTTTCCAAATGTTTATGGCGTATAAAGATCTGATGATGTTGAAAGACTCTGAGCTGTATCAGGTGCTGCACACCTGTAAAGACATCGGAGCCGTCGCTCGTGTTCACGCTGAGAATGGAGAGCTCGTAGTGGAGGTGAGTATGGAGCCCCTTAAAGGACAGGGCGGGATTTTTTTCTGAAATAGTTTTGCATGCCATTGCAATCAATTTACCATGGTTTTACTACAGTAACCGTATTTTAACTATGATATTCGTTGTGAAACCATATTAATAACACAGGAAAATGAAAACTATAGTAATAAAAATCATATGGGTATTATGGTTTTACATTAGTAATATTATGGTAACACTTTAAAATAAGATAACATGAACTAACAATGAACAATACTTTTACAACATTTATTAATCTTGGTTAATATTAATTTCAACATATACACATTTTTTAAATCAAAAGTTTTAAATGTTAACATTAGTTATTGCACTATGAACAAAATGTATGGCAACACTTTCTATGAAGCCCATATTTATAATGCATTGTAAAGACATTATAAATGCATTATACTGAATTCATAATTTCTCATAATACACCTTATAATAAGTTATGACTTCTCATTAAGGCTTCCCCTATTCATAGTATAAGTGCTGTGTAGTGTAAACAGTCAGAAGGCTTTATGATGTGATCATATTATAAGTGCTCTTTGCCTACTTTAAGTAAAGTTACAAAAGCAATATCTTCTTATAAACAGTCTTTATGACTTAACCTCCAGTGTGCTGTCTGTCTGCACTGGTCTCAGAACAGTTTGAAATGCACCTTTCCTACATAAAGCACTTTTGTTGGTGCTGCGCCCATAGAAGCAGTTCACGGAAATTGACGCCATGGTGATTGGTCACGTGACTCCGTGCGTCAGTAACCATGTAAAACCATGGTAAATTTATTGCAAGGGCACGCAAAACTGTTTCAGAAAAAAATTCCTGCCCTGTCCTCTAAGGGGCTCCGTAGGTGAGTGAACAGCATATACACTATAAGAAAATAAAAAATATGAACGCAAGTGTGATCAGTGTGTCTCAAATGCTGCTTACTTAAAGTAAACACCTGTAATTATTTGATGCAGATATAGATTCAGACACAGTATTATGCACATAGATAATACATACATTTGTTTTTGTTTTGTGGAGTAAAACCTCTTTAATGTTGTGTTTATTGTATTTGTTTAGGGTGCTAAAGAGGCATTAGATCTGGGCATCGGTGGTCCTGAGGGTATAGAGATCAGTCGACCAGAGGAGGTAAAAGAGAGAGAAAAGAGTTTGTGTGTTTACATTTCATTTGAGGTCTGTGTTTGATCTTGTTATTATAACTGATGTCTGTTTGTCTGTGTGTCTGTGTCTGTAGTTGGAGGCAGAAGCCACAAACCGGGCCATAACCATCGCCAGCAGGGTGAGAACAATATAGACAGAAGAGACAGAGAGAGAGAGAGAGAGTGTGTGTGTGAGACTCATACACTGTTCTTCACTGCAGGCTCACTGTCCAGTGTATTTGGTGAATGTGTCCAGCATTTCTGCGGCTGATGTCATTGCAACTGCCAGGATGCAGGGTGAGTTATCAGTTATTCAACGAGAACAAGATGAAAAAAATAAGTCTTTTTCGGTAAACATTTTTCTATGGAAAGCATGCAATCAATACTGAAATTATTTTTCCTTTTGACAGCTGTTTTAGCCCTTTAATCTCAGATGGGCCAGCGAGAAAAAAAAATATTCATCAAAATATTAATAACTACAGTCTTGACCAAAATAGGTATCGTTTGAAATCTTAGAAGCTCTACTTTCCAATGCATGTAGACATTATGACCAAAACTGAACAAGTGCTTTGAAATTTGCAGACAAATCAGATGTGTTGTGATAATTTATTAAAACATTTTTTACATATTATTGAGATCAGTCATAACATCAGACTTATCAAATAGCCATGTGTCATATGTTGTTGGAAAGATCTCAAAGAGTAGAATACAACCAGCCTATTTGTTTTACTCACAGACACAAATATAGCGCGTAATAGCTAAGTATACGTCTTTGACAATTATGTTGGTGTTGCCTAAATGCCACGTTTTTGCTTATAACTTTACGACACATAAACGGAACATATAATATCACACAGCATTACTTAGAGGAGGTGATTATCTTTCAAACGAGTCCACACACAAGATAATCAGATGCATAGATCGTTAGATAATCCACATGAAGCACAATGTTACATATGACCACCAGGAGATGGCGCCAAATACATGACACAGACTCAATGATGACTCAAATGACACAGAATGAAACTCATTCAGTGAAATCTCATTACTAAAATCATGTCTGCATGCTATGCAAACCTTTAGTCATTGTTGTGTTTGCATATGTAATTATTTCTTATGTACAATTATTATGTTTTATTTGTTTGGAGAGGCTTTTGGACACTAGGATAAATTATTTTGGTAATGCTATAACTTTTTTTACTTTTTCGTATCAACACAAAATTTTTCTCAGATACAGTTGACATGATTGGGAACAAAACAAAAGCTCAGAAGTTTTTCGGAGCCACCTTATTTACACCCTGAGATATATAATGCCAAATAAGAAAAAAAAGTTCATTTTTGGCTACATTTTTTGTGTGCATTTTCAGCAGTTTCTTAGGCTAAGAGTCTCAGAATGTATCATAATCTATATCATTTTAAAAAAAATTACAAATTTTATTTACAATGATACCAAACACACGACCCTTCTTGTTTTTTTGTTTTTTTGTTGGTTTTTTTTTTTGTCAAGTTATAAGCCTTTAATTTTGGGTATGCCACTGCAACAGGAAATCTTTAAAAACACTCTCAGAGCTTAAAGGGTTAAAGCGTACTGTATATTGACTGTGTGCAGATAAGGTGGTTCATGCAGAGACTACAGTAGCTCACTCTGTGTTGAGCGGGATGCACTATTATCATCAGGACTGGGCTCACGCTGCTGCTCACGTCATAGCTCCACCCCTACGCCTCGACCCCAACACACCTGACTACCTCATGGGCCTGCTGGGCAAGTACGCACCATTCACACTCAAGAGTCATTGGCCAATCATTTAATAGCCCCGCCCATCTCCATCTGTCATTCATTCCTCTCCTGTCATCAGTTTGATAAGAAGTTTCATCTTCTGTCCTGTTTCTGACATGCGAGTGTATGATGATGCCTTTCCTCTGTACTTAGTGACATCATAAATGTGGTTGCGTCAGATCACCGAGCGTTCAGCACAAAGCAGAAGGCGATGGGGAAAGAAGACTTTACCAAGATCCCTCACGGAGCAGCTGGTGTGGAGGATCGCATGAGTGTTATCTGGGAGAAAGGAGTGGTACACCACACAACTCTTCTGCTTTCTCTAGACAACCGAATATCATAAAAACACACACAAACATTCAGACACTCTCATTGGTCTTCTGCCCCTCAGGTCAGCGGTAAGATGGATGAGAATGGTTTTGTGGCCGTGACAAGCTCTAACGCTGCTAAAATCTATAATCTGTACCCGCGGAAGGGACGCATCATTCCAGGAGCCGATGCTGATGTGGTGGTTTGGGATCCAGATGCCACCAGGTAACAAACACAAACACATGGGGATACCTGACCAAATACAGATGACTTTTGGACAGCTAAGCCCCGCCCATTTTAATCAACACACACACACTCATACACATCTGCAGGACGATCTCTGCCAGCACTCAAGTTCAAGGCGGAGACTTCAACCTGTATGAGAACCAGCGCTGTCATGGCGTTCCTCTGGTAACCATCAGCCGCGGTCGTCTAGTGTGCGAGAACGGTGTGTTCATGTGCGCCGAGGGTTCCGGAAAGTTCTGCCCTCTCCGAGCGTTCCCCGATATCCTGTACAAGAAGATGCTGCAGAGAGAAAAGGTGAATAGTCATTTTTCATATGCCTTCTTTCCAAATGGTTACCGGTTAGAACGAAATTAAAGAATGGTTAATAACGTTCTTTTTTTTTCTTTTTTTTTTTAAATGACTGTACTCTGTGCTGAGGGTGGGTGATATACCAGTTGCAGTGATACCAGATCTCCCAAGAAAAAAAGGGACCCGGGCCTCGTTTCCCAAAAGCATCACAAGCCTATGTAGATCGTAGAATTCATCTAACGATTCATCTTAGTTTTGTGGCCTGTTTCCCAAAGCCATTGTGACTTAAGTAGTACTTAAAAATGCTCGTAGATTTACGAGTGCTCTGGAGTAATCGTAGAGCGCTAAAAATATCGTAAGGACATAGACTTATGCAGACACCTGCAGGACAATCGCAAAATTACACATAATAAAAAATAAATACAGCTGCACTCTATGCTGAGACTTTAATAACAGGATATATGTGATTTATTTATTTTTATTTTAAATCGACATGGCTAATAATAATAATAAAAATAAATGCATTAAATGGTTAGTCAGTAATGGATGAACAGATAAATTAATTATAAATAAAGTTATTTGTGGACTAGTTGGTAACAACAAAGTGGTGGCATGATTGTTGCAGAAAACAGTATAAATAAAAATTCGGGAGAAAAGTTCTTGCTGCCATGCATGAAAATTGTCTGTATATATTTGCTCATCATCCTCGTCTCTTCTTCCTCTCCGACACCCAAAGGCGCCCTCGCCCGCACCACATGTTGTATGGCACCACACATGTTTTGTAGCATTTTGTTTACCATTATCACTTTTGGGAGTAAAAAGCAGTCATCCCTTTGAGTGGTGAATGTCACTACAGCGCAGCTTCCACATGTCTCCTTATTTTGCTTTCCGCAATAACACGGTTAACCTTGTTATATTCAATTAATGCTTGTGATTAGCGTGATCATACACAGGGCTTCCCCTGTCTTCATTGATCCTGGAAAATTGAATCTCGACCCACAGAGCAAATTGTGAAAACATAATATTACAAATGCACACCTGATGAACGAAGCTTGTGTATAGAAAGACTGGAGAACGTTCTGCACAAAATGATTGCAAAACTAAATGTAATTATGTGGTGAATTGGGTTGAACATTTTAGAAAATGTTTTTAAATATTTCCAGCGACGTAAATTACAAATGTTTTTAAAGTTACGCACAAATATAATGAAGTTACAATGATGAACAGCACTATACGGTCACATTTCAGCACTTGACCTATACGGACAGCGACTCTCTTAAGTAGCACTTAAAGCATGTCCTTCCTGCATTTTATCCTTTGCCATTTTACCGCGTGCTTCATTTTTTTTCTTTTCTTTTCTTTTTTCCTCTTGTCTACATCTTGCATTTCGACTGCATGCATTCGTTTTCTCCTCTGTGTTTTACACGGATTATTGCATCAATCTGCTGATCAGGAACTAATACAACAATAGCAAACAGTTGCGTGAAGGATTCACATCAATCTCAAACCCTCGCCTCTCAAGAACAACTATAACAACAACAACAAACACTTGTGGTAAGTCATGGCATACGGTCATATTATAACTTCCTGCATTGCATGCCACATGTTTACTATAGCTTCTTCCGTCAGCAGTGAGGGGTTTACATGTGATAAATGTAAGAAATTAGTCAGGTTGACAGAGAAGTTTAATGAGTTAGAGAGATGCATCCGAACGCTAGTGGAGGTCAGTGAGAAGAGAAGCTGGTAGATACTGTTTCGGATGCAGGTAGAACAGCGAGCAACACACACACTTTGGTTCCGGCTGTAGAGCCCCTGCAGCAGGGCGTTTGGGTGACGTCTCGGCAGCATGCTCACTCAGCAAAGCAACACCACTCTCCCGTTCCTGTTAGGGTTTCCAATCGATTCTCCCTACTCAGTGATGCACCCATTGAGAATCATGTTGAAAGTGCCCTGGTTATTGGTGACTCTATTGTAAAGAACATGGAAATAGAGACTCCAGCCACTATTGTTAAATGCATTTCGGGTGCCAGAGCATCTGACATCAGATCAAATTTACAAGTGCTGGCTAATGCTAAACGTAAATTTTCTAAAATTGTTATTCATGTCGGCACTAACGATGTCCGGCTTCATCAGTCGTAGATCACTAAAGATAATGTTAAAGAGGTGTGTGAACTTGCAAAAACGATGTAAGACACTGTAATATGCTCTGGCCCCCTCCCTGCTCGTCGTGGTGATGAGGTTTATAGTAGATTAGTGTCACTGAATGGATGGATGTCTGAGTGGTGTCCGGAGAATAGCATAGGATTTTTAGCCAATTGGAAGAGTTTTTGGGGTAGACCTGACCTGTTAAAGAGAGACAGACTCCATTCCTCCACGGAAGGTGCCGCTCTCCTCTCTAGTAATTTGGCTCATAGTCTTAATAGTGATAGTATTTGACTAACTGGGGCCCAGGTCAGGAAGAAGACAAACTGGTTAATCCGAACGTCTGCTAGCTGCCTTGAGACGTCACACAGGTCACATAAACTACAACACATAGAGACTGTATCACCGAAATGTCATATAGAGACTGTGTCTGTTCCCTGAACTACCAAACACAAAACTCTCACTAAATCATTTAGAAAAAATTGGATTAAGGTAAAACTTGAAAATAACACAAAAAAAATTAAGATAAACATCATATAAAGGTAGGTCTACTAAACATTAGATCTCTTTTAACCAAAGCATTAATTGTAAATGAAATTATTACAGATCATAGTTTGGATGCACTCTGTTTGACTGAAACCTGGCTTAAACCAGATGAATATATTAGTTTAAATGAATCTACTCCCCCAGTTTACTGTTATAAACATGAGTCTCGTCTGAAGGGTCGAGGAGGAGGTGTTGCTGCAATTTACAGTGAAGTTTCTGGTGTTACTCAGAGGACAGGATATAAGTTTAAATCTTTTGAACTAATAATGCTTAATGTGACACCGTCAGATACAATTAAAAAAATCTCTGTCATCTTTTGCCCTTGCTACAGTATATAGATTACCCGGGCCTTATTCTGATTTCCTTGGTGAATTTGCAAATTGTGACGAGGAGGAGGGCGTGGCCGGACTGTGATGGTGCACGGCCGGCACTGAATCAGCTGATCAGCAGGAGAGCGAGATAAAGGGGAGCCAGAGGCACCAGTTTGAGAGAAAGAAGTATCTCATAATTTTCCTCACGAGCAACTTCAATCCTTCACTGTCATATGTCATGAAGCGCTAACAAAACTTATCGAAACATCAAAAGCCACAACATGAATGTTAGATCCAATACCAACTAAGCTCTTAAAAGAGGTATTCCCTGTAATCTCAGAACCTCTTCTTAATATTATTAACTCCTCACACTGTTCGGGACGCAGACACACTCATTCAGTTTAAGTCTAGACTAAAGACTCATATTTAGGCAGACATACACCTAATTTATCCATCAACTCACAATTAGGCTGCTTTAGTTAGGTCTGCTGGAACCAGAAATACTTATCATGATCTATAACTCTGCAATAAATTGAATGGCATCTATGCTAATATTATTCAATTTGTTTCCATGTCTCAACCTCGGGATTCATACCATGTGGTCACCAGAACCGGTCAGATCCAGCTCCGTTCCTGCTTGGTGTCGGACTCCACTGCTATGTGTCTCTGAGTGATGACGACTAATAGCAGCCGGTGCCAGCCAGACATCACTTCAGTCTGTTACAATGGACTTCAGAGGATGAACTGATGCCAACTCCAACTGTAAAACATCGAATACTTCATATGCCACTGCCTGAACCTTGGATTTAGGATGGACCTCACCGAACCTCACCGAAATGACCTGCCGGTTGAACTGAGATGCACCTCACTGATCTCTGCCTGCATCACCTTTGTCTATTGATGGACTACACTCTTATAATGGAATACACAGACTATCATTTAATTGCCAACAAAAGCCTTCATCAGACAACTAACAAAGGACAATGCATCAATGTGAACTTCTGCAGTTAATTCAGGATGAACTTCAAAGATATTAGTCATTAATCTTACAGTTCTTACAAAATCTATTTAAACACTGACCCTTAACACTTACTTAGTTTACTAATCTTAAACCATGACCTGCACTACACATAAATAACTAATATTGGCATTATATTCATGATGTTAGTCAGAGGGGAACTGGCCCCCACAGTGAGTCTGGTTTCTCCCAAGATTATTTTTCTCCATTAATCAACATCTTATGGAGTTTTGTGTTCCTTGCCACAGTTGCCATCAGCTTGCTCACTGGGGTTATAAATACAGTTATTATTTAACTATTTAATTATTTATTTTATACACAATTTACACCATATTTAATCAAACTACACAATGACTCTAAGACTTTATAGATTTCATTTTCTGTTAATGCATGATTTCCTGTAAAGCTGCTTTGAAAAGATGTGTGTTGTGAAAGTACTATACAAATGAATATTACTTGACTTGCCTCACCCCAGTGTAATAATTATTTAAAAGTTTTGTTTGAATTACGGATCTGCTTCTCGGTCAAAACCCGGCAGCATCAAATCTGTATTAATGCATCATATCTAACAATAATTCAGTGGAGACTTGGAAACAACTGAGAAATGTACTTTTTACCTAACCTTTACCTAATCTGGATTAAAGGTGCTGTAAGCAATTTTAGCCATTCAACTTCCACAAGACTGAGCCGCCGGATTAGCCACACCCCCTCTTTCCAAAACCCCGCCCTCAGAACATACCAAATGAGCTTTATTAAGATCGACATCATGCAGAAACGGCAAAATAGCGCCCTCAGCTGACAACTGTTATGAACAACATGGCATAAAAATGGCATTAAGCCTCAATAATGCACTGAAACTACAATATTATGAGAACGCAAAAATGATTGACAGGCAGAAAGCATCAGAGACCGTGGACACATCTTTATTTGCTGTTTACAGAGTCTAGAGCTGTCACAGAGACATGTGGAATATCTCACGACACTTATTACAGTAATATCTTTCAGGGAGAAGGAACATTTTTGCATACCTTCCCATGAAAAAATAGCTTACAGTACCTTTAATCATGCATGTATATGTAGTAATTATATACAGTTGTGTAAAAGGTTTTCAGCATGTCACAGGAGTCTTCATCCACAACGTGCATTTAAGCAAAGAAATGTATGATGCAGCAGTTTCCTTCAGAATCATCATGTTCAACTATAAAGAGAGAAGGTCATGTAACTTTGGAAATGTACTGTGATAAACCATTTAGACTTTGGTTATATGAAAAACAAATAATCGGAACGATTATTACCAAAAAAGAATTTTTAATTCACTCCGGAACACTTGAAAGGGAGTTTTCGGTTACGTTCTGCATACATATTTGTTCGTTTTCGATTACCGTTTTCGTTCCTTGGAACTTTTTCAGTCCCTGGTTTGAACAAAACACTAACATAGAACCTACCCATTCTTTAGTATTTTAGAATATTAGTATAATAGAGTAACTGAAAACTGAAATAACCCAAATGGAAGTATGAGAATTATATAACATATGTTAAATTTGAGCTTCTTCAAAGTCGCCACTCTTTGTCTAGATTCTGCACACTCTGTTCATGAGAAGAATACATTGAAGTTATGCCAACTCATCAAGTATTTATTATCACATGTCATGTGTCAGACTCAGGCCCTGCGAAGAGTGGATAGGGCTCCATACTCCGGGGACGTTTCTGTTGTAGCCAACTCTGGCAAGAAGGACTCCGCCCCTCCAGAGGACGACGTTACCATGCGGGTGACCACCAGACACGGAGGCATGCGAGACCTGCACGAGTCCAGCTTCAGTCTGTCAGGTGTGTGTTTGACTGTATTATGTTTCCACAGACTTCAACAAGATTCAACGAGACTTCTAGTTTTTACTAGTGGTGGATTTAGATTCATCTCAGTGACTCGAGTCTTTTAAATTCCATTCACCAAAAAGATTCGTTCAGATTCGTTCTTTGACCATTTCTTCAAATGACCCCTTTGCACCATTAGATGTTGCCAAATGACCGTCTTTTACGTTTTGAATTGGAGTCAATCACGACCGGAACAATTTGCGTGTCATAAAACATACTATGGCCCTATTTCCACCTGTTATTAAGATGTGTTTTGGGTGATCCGATCACATGTGGTCAGGTGAGACACATGGCTAATTACACCTGGTCACTTATAAATGCATCTCCTGTGACCACTTGTGTTCGGATTTGGAGGGGAGAGTCTCTGTTTCATGATGACATACATCAATCACTCTGTCACAATAAATAAAGTCAGAAAACACAAAGAAAGCACGAAAAAAATGGCGCGCTGTTTCTCCCAGATGCGTTTGAAATTTTATCCAAGCACAAACGCGACATTATTTTAGTGGAGTACCTGTATTAAAGGAGCTTCAAGTGTTCGTGCTTCTTTTCTGTGTTGATATCAGACAGACTAAAGAAGATCCGTGAAGTTCACGTGCTTGTGCTTGTGTTTGTATCCGCTTTTTTAAATTTTAATAAAGCCGCTCATAAACGGCAAAGTTTAAACTCTTGTTTTAGGGCAGCGTTTGATTGACAGATGAGGAGTGGTGCTTCACTGCTGCCGGGATGCATACAGGACAGATTAGCATCGTATATAGGGCTAACCACGTGTGATTGGATCACCTGAAACGCATCTTAATTCCAGGTGGAAACGGGGTCTATGAGACTGTTCAGCACTGCAGTGTTAAAGCATCACATGTGTTTCCCCACAAAAGACAATATAGCATATCGATCATATTGTGAACTGCTGAGCATGACTTTTTATCAAGCTATACAAAAAAAGACAGCAATACTGTCCTAAAAAATAATTATGAGTTTCAATATAATCCGTATGTCATTGTAATGTGTGGTCATCACTCACTTTAATTCATAATTCATCCTGCACCTTTTCTTGTTGAACGAGATTGATGAACTGAATGAATGACATGCAGCTTCTCCTCTCGTTCAGCCGGTTAACAGATCCTTGTTCATGATGACTGATTCAGTCATCTCGTTGGCGAACGAGTTCACCAGTACATTCAGTTTGTTCCTGAGTGAAATGACCGATTGGTTCAGTGAAGTGGTGTATTCGTTCAGTGGGTCAAACCGATGATATGCTCCTTCACAGTCAGCACATGAATGCTATTGGTTTACGCTAAAGTCAGTCTTTAAAAGCAGAACAAAGCAACACAAATGGAATCTGCATGTCCACAAATGTATAAAGACAATTTATAAATAGAGCTGAAACACCAAAACTGTTTTTCCACAAATTGCAGGTCTTATTTTTCTTATATTTTGTCAAATGCTGGGCTTAACTTTTACCAAGACAGAGAAAAAGTTCGAGAAAAGCCTACCGATATCTTACACTGTGTACCAAAGCACAACATGTCCATTCGTAATTCATGTTATTTTTACTGAACGGTCTTCAGTCATTTTTACACATTAATAAATTGGGGATTATGTTTTGTACATATATATAAACTTGTCTTAATGCATTTCACCCCTTTCTCTTCTTGTTAAATGCGATTGACTCCATGGCTCCTCTCGTTCAGTCGGTCAGCAGATCTTCGTTCATGAACGAGATGACTGAGTGATTCATTCTTTTCGTTCGCAAACGAGTTTACCAGTACATTCAGTTCGTTCATGAATTCGAATGCTGTTGGCTCACACTATAATCAGTATTTACAGCATGAAAAGCCACCAAAGAAGTCTCCTTGTGGTCTAAATTTATAATAAAATGTGTATAATTGCTTATAACAGCTGATTAATTAAATAGCCTATCGTCCTGACTGCTCCCTTTAGATTCCTTGGGTTATAAGCCGTATGTCCGATTTGCAAGAAATTTTGCGTGTATCATCTAGGGACACTCATGACATAAAGTTATGAAAATCGTTTTAATAAACCAAATTGTTCTTGTGAAATGCATCAACAAATTTCATGTCAACATGCCAATAAGGATCTGAGGCTATATCTCTGCAGTGCTTTGCCATATTGACATGAAACTTTGTATGTGTAATTGTGTCCACACCCTGACAACACCACATCAATTTGGTGACAGCGCCTCCTATTGGTCAAAAGTTAATATTAACTGTATTGTAATGTTAGCGATTCTTCCTATGTTTTTTATGCTGCTTTTCTTAAAGTCATAATTAGTTGGTGTGTAGTTGGTGTGCTTGGCCCCGTAATTGCTACTTGCATCTATATTTCAGTCTAGTTCTGTCAGTTCGGTTGTTCTTTCATCGATGTAGAACAAATGGAAAAATTCGAGTTCAGTTCGTTCATGAATTCGAATGCTATTTACAGGCATGAAAAGCCACCAAAGAAGTCTCATGCTTCAAAATAGAGCTCACTGGCTTCGAAAGGAAGAGACGTCAGTGAATGTGAAATATGAGTCAGTGTATGAAGGTAAAAGAGAACGATTCATTCACTTGAAAGATTAGCTCAAAAAGACTGATTCATTCATGAATGAAACATCACTAGTTTTTAGAGTTACAAGTTTGCTCTCCTTTCAAAGGACTTTTTATACCACTAGGCATGGCATTTACCACAGTTTTAGTTCTGAAAAACAATATAACTGGCCATGGTTATCTAACAACGGTCTAAGAGTATAAATGTTGTTTGAAAACCAATTTTAAAGAAGTTATGATTTATTCCTGTAAATAATACTCTGATTATTCCAAATAAACAGTGGTGGGTTAGTTACAAAAAAAGTTACTGACTACAAATTACCAACTACTTCTCTAAAATTATAATCAGATTACTTTAATTTTCAAGACGAGAGAAAGAGGATCTAAATGTAGGCTTTTAATAAAGATAAAAAATAAACAATAAACGAGGGCAATATATACATATACATATATATATTATAAGAATATATATAAGAACTAACAAGGGTCACAATACACAGCTGGGAACAATCAAGGGAAACCATTTTAAAAATAAGAGTCCAAAATCCATACTAAATTTACCCACAAACTGTATGTGACACTGCAAATAAACCACCGGTGAGGTGAATCTTATCTTTAAATTACCAACCTAAACATATTCCCTCTAGACTGCAAATAACATATTCCCTTTTTGTAATATAACGAGACAGTCGTTGGTTGTCCCACTGAATTCTGTACTGAGGATTGTGGGTTTGTGATGTTTCTTCTCAGGCACCCAAGTGGACGACCACATTCCTAAGAGGTCCTCTGCTCGAATCCTCGCGCCCCCTGGTGGCCGCTCCAGTGGCATCTGGTAAACGTGGAAACCACAGACCAGACCAATCATACAGGTCTCCACTGCGACCCCCTTTATGTCCCTGTACACGTGTGATGTTTGATGTTTGTAGTAAATGAATCACGACTCTGTTACATGAAATAATCAGTCATATTCAAAGTGCCATTTAAACCAAACTGAAACTGTGCCACATTACAGTGTTCACACATAGCAGTCAAAAGTTTGGACACGCTTCACTCAATTTATGTTTTTTGTTAATCTTAAAAAACTTTTGATCCATCATTATGTGCTTAAATGCTTCAAATTACTTTTGTAGATGAATATAAATTGTACCTGCGGATGAATTTCTTTACAAAACTAAAATTTGAATTGAAAATGTATTTTTTCTAATGAACAGTGAATTAAAAGCAGTCAACAGCTGTCCAGCATACATAGAAACTCCTTCAATACTGTTTTAAAAGCACTTTTGACTGGTAGTGTACTATATATTCATCTGTGTATCTGTTTACATTAGGGGCCAAGCACCAAAGGTGTGTAGGCACCTATTGTAATCGTTAGTGTTCTTATTATTATTATTCTGCCATTGAAGTATATGGCAGCCCCTAGAACCATACATAATAAAGTTGTGAATTTTGGCACACTGATAGAGGATATTCTCAAATGTAACTGACCCAAATTTGGGGTCTCTAACTCATACCTTGTAGCGCCACCAAGAATTCAAAGTTGCACACATGTTTCAACCTATAACTTTTGAGCCGTAAGGCCTAGAAGCAATTCCTTGGCTCATGCCGAGTCGAACGAATACCACGGTTTCAATTTCCGCCCGACTAGATTTTCCAGCATTTGGAATTTTCAGAAAAACCTACTTTTTCTAACTCCTCTTAGACCTTGTGTCCGATTTGTACAAAATTTTAAAAGTATCATCTATAGACACTCCTGAAAAAGTGTTATGGAATTCATGATGATAGACCAAACTGTTTTCGATACCACATCAATGAATTCAATGGCGAGCATGCCAAAATAGACGTGAGGCTGTATCTTCGCAACGCTTTGGCATATTGACACAAAACCTTTAATGTGTCATCACAAGCATGACCTGAAGGTACTTGCACAGTTTTGGCACAATGCCACCTAGTGGTCAGGAAATATGAAAATGGCTATTTTTGCTTATAACTTTTGAATCGTTTGGCCTAAAATCATGGTCTCTTTAGATTCCTTGGGGTGTACCGAGTCAAAAGATGCCCAATTTTCCCATGTCGGCCATATTGGGTGTCGGCCATTTTGAATTTTGTCTTAAATTGCTGTAGATCACAAACGTATTGGTGGATCAGTACGAAATTTGGTATGTGTCACTGGGGCCAAGCCTTGAGGGTACCTATAAAGTTTGGGGCCAGCGCCACCTTGTGGTCTAAAGTTGTAATAAAATGTGTATAATTGCTGATTAATTTGGCCTATCATCCTGACTGCTCTCTTTATATTCCTTGGGTTATAAGCCGTATGTCTGATTTGCAAGGAATTTTGCGTGTATCATCTAGGGACACTCATGACACAAAGTTATGAAAATCGTTTCAATAAACCAAATCGTTGTTGTGAAATGCATCAACAAATTTCATGTCAACATTGCCAATAAGGATCTGAGGCTATATCTCTGCAATGCTTTGCCGTATTGACATGAAACTTTGTATGTGTAATTGTGTCCACACCCTGACAGCATCACATCAATTTGGTGACAGCGCCTCCTATTGGTCAAAAGTTAATATTAACTGTATTGTAATGTTAGCGATTCTTCCTATGTTTTTTATGCTTCTTTTCTTAAAGTCGTAATTAGTTGGTGTGTAGTTGGTGTGCTTGTCCCCGTAATTGCTACTTGCATCTATATTTCAGTCTAGTTCTGTCAGTTCGGTTGTTCTTTCATCGATGTAGAACAAATGGAAAAATTCGACATATCAGTGTTTATAGTTCATGATATTGCCAAAAAAGAAAGATCAATTTTTGTACCTAAGTATTATTAGTGACAATGTAAAAAGCGTACTAAAATATAAGTATGAATCGCTTTAAAATCCATACATCAGAGAAGACCTGTATCTATGTACACATTTACACAGATTCACAGTCAGTGCAAATCAAAGGTGAGCACATACAGTATCTGTTGTCAGTGCTTGTGTTTATGATGATAATGCCAATTAAGAACAAAGTGTCTGTGGAATATCTATATTTTATTGTTATAATACATTATAAGGCTTCCCCTATTCATAGTTATACTTTAGAGTATAATGCTGCATTATAACACATGAATCATCCAATTTTAACACAGCAGAAGCTAATAAAGTTAATCAAATAAGTGCTGTATAGTGTAAAAAGTAAGAAGGCTTTATGTTATAAGTTATAAATATATTATAAGTGCTATTTGCCTGCTTTAAGTAAAGTTACAAAAGCAATATCTTCTTATAAACAGTCATAACATAAACTTGTAACATGCAGTACATCACAAGTCAGACTTATATAATGGAAGTTATTTATAAAATAATTTTATATTTTACTGAATAGAGTTCAGTATAGAATCAGTCTGATTTGTATTATTCATATATGTGTTTACACCCAACATGTGTGATCAGGGGCGTAGATTCCAGGGGGGATGGGGCGGAGGTAACCCCCCAATAATCAAAACAAGCAATATTTATACCATTATCAATGGAAACATATAAATGCTTCATGCTGCAACCCCCCAATGGTCAAGATAAATCTATGCCCTTATGTGTGATCAACATACAGAGTTTCTGATGTATTTGAACCTTGTAGCTTTAAACGTGTTTTTCGTAATATCTCAAAATGTACATTAAATGTGTGTTATTTTGTATTTAGTGCATGTGTAATGTATAAAACTTCCAGCATGATTTGTAATGTCTTATAACCACTTAAAAATATCTTATAGATGTTTTAAAGACATTGCTTTTGTCAGTTTACTTAAAGCATACCTGTTATTATATATATATAATACATTATAACTTCTGCAGATAAAACTGGATGTTGCTTGTGATATAATGCAGCATTATACTCTAAGGGATATCTTTGAGTACGTAAGTATTATAAGGTATTATAATTGTGGTTACAATTATTTATGTGAAGTTATAACATATTATAAGGTGTATTATGAGACATTACTAATGCATTATAAATATGGGCTTCATAGAAAGTGTTACCAAATATTTTAGCATATTTTTAAATTTTACGCATTTTAATTTCAGTGTAATTTTTTTTTTTTTTTTTTACAAAATTAAATTAATAAAACGTTAAATATTTATTTAATTTTATTTTGATATTACTTCAATTGTGAGTAAGTAATAATACATTTTTCTTTTTTTCTGTGAACTACTAATAACCTGGAACAAGACCAGGAAATATTAAGGAATTTCAACATTTTGATTCCTTGGCATGAACAAGTAATTTATATTATATTAATGGGGAAAAAAATTAATGAAAATTTCTATAGTTAATATTAATATTTATAGTTATACTGAAATATTTTTTAATTGTCTATAAATGATTTATTGAAATAAAAAAAATCCTTTTCCAGTAATTACGAGCGACTTGAAAAGTCATGGAAATTCATTGGTCAAAAGGCCTGGAAATCCTAATCAATAACCATGTTATTTTAATGGAAACTATTTTTTTGTATGAAAAAGTCTTTATCTCCCGGAGTAAAGAAAAAATGGGGGTTACCTCCCCCCATCCCCCCTGAAATCTACACCCCTGTGTGAGTGTCACCCCTCATTTAACTGTGAAATCAGACACAAAGCTACACATATTCACTAAACATGCTGATTAATCCCTTTATAAATCTTATTACATGTTTAGAATATATCATTTGTGTTCATTGGCTGTTATCATTCTTGTTATTCTGTCCCAATCCAAGCATGAGCTAGGGCTGTTTTAATTGGTGCTATTTTTTAAACGAAGAATTATCATGGCAGTTCTTGGTTTTTATGATTTATCTGTTATTTTACCTTTCTTCTCAGAAAAACAGCACTTTGTGAATCAGTTTGTGATTTTGTGTTGTTTGTATTTAACAGTTGCTCCTGAACGTAAAGGCTTGTTCTGTAATGAGATGGATATGAAGTGCAAACATAATAATAATAATTATAATAAAAACAAATCCCTAAGTAAAATAATGTTGTTTCATTTATTATTTTAAGTTTGGAAACATTTTATCATTTAATATATTATATTACATGACAGCACCTTTGTGTATATGTGCAACACATTATTAGGCATTATTTTTTGCCATTGTATATTTTTCCACGATTGATAAATATTTCACTCAAGCTGTTTACATTTTTATTGTGACTTTCTAGAGGAGATATTTTTAGATATAAAATAGTTTCTGACTACAGTGTTGAAAGTGCAACAGTCTGTAGGTGTTGATAAGCCCAGCAGGAAAACAAAACATTAAGACTAATCAGTGATTGGGTAAGTTACTCTAAAAAAGTTATTCATTACTAACTACTAATAACATCTTCTACAGTGTAATTAGATTACTGTACTAATTACTCTGTCTGAAAAGTAATTGCATTACTTATTACTGATTACTTTCTAAAACCCTGATCAACCTCGACCAGATGAAAAATACAAGGATAGACGTGAAACTGTTCTTTTAATTCTTTAAAATAAATCAAATTAATTATTCATGAACTGGCCAAAGAATTTAAAGGGGCAGCGTTAAATTAGAAAACATACATTTGAACATTAGACGTTACATTTCTATTTTAAACTCATTATTGTTTTATATAGAATTGTTCTAGAGTCTATACAGTATTTAACACAATTACATTAAAAGTAACTGTAATTAAATTACTGAAAATTAAGAGTAATCCCTTACTTTACTTTTTCAATAAAAAAGCAATTTAATTACAGTAATTAATTACTTAGTAATACATTACACCCAACACAGACTAATACAGTTCCACCAAATAAAACTACATTTTAAGAAACATGTTTATTTATTTATTTATTATGTATTTATTTATTTGTTAATTCTATTTATCCTAACAAACAAGCATAAAGCTAAATCAAATATAGACTTAGAACAGAAGTGCTGGGAAAGCTATTTAAAAAATATATTGTTTTATTTTTATTAAATGTTTTAGACTCCTTTTCATGGACAGCTTATAATTAGGAGCAATTCATATTTATAGTGAGAAAAAATATAAATAAAAAGGCAGTCTAATGTAAATATAAAAAACGGCATTAATACGTATTTTACAAGAAATTAACCCTTGTGCGACCTTCGGGACATTTCTGTCTTTTTCATTTTTGTTTTTTCGATCATTTTGGCTGTGTTAATTCCAACGGCATACATTTTGCGAAAGGTGTGTATTTTGGGGGGAATTTTGATAGTTCAACCTCAGTTCCTATAATACATCTATAATACACTGTGTACACAAAATAGTTACACTCAGGACCTTCAGGACAAAAATGTCCCCATTGAAACCCATTAAAACTGCAATATTTGATCCCAGTGCCATTAAAGCATAAAATCATGAATTCTATGATATTATGCTTTCATTCCGGAGACCTGGCTTCAAAATGTACATTTTTAATATTTTCCACCAGATGGCGCCATTTTTCTCATGTTTAGCCTATGGAGCAAATACAAGCTTTTCCCCTATTCTCTGTTTGCTGTATTATAGAGCACTGCAGGCCAATTGAATAAATGATGCAGATAAAATTGTGTGTGTGTGTGTTGGTATGGATGTCAGAGTGTGTGTGTGTGTGTGTGTGTACATTGAGAAGTATGTGCGTGTGTGTGTGTGTGTGTGTGTATGTAAAAAACAACAGTGGCATTATGTAAACAAACTGGCATTTAAAGAGTTAAAATCCTGAAAATGAATGAATATTTGGTAGTTATGATCAGGACTGATATTGGTTAAAAAAATTAACTAATTTAATATGAATATATAATACTATTATGGCAGTTTTTTGACGCGGACATTTTTGTCCTCTAAGGACCTCTGAGTAACTTTTTTAAATTGACGCACAAGGGTTAAATATATGCACATCAATACAACAGTTAAAATACAAATTAAATACAAATAAAAGGTCGTCACATAGGTCTTGTATAAAATTCGCTTTTTGTTTTAATTATTTATTTATTTGTGTGTATGTGTGAAAATTGAATAGACTCAACACAAGTAAAGGGTATATCTGGAAACTGGTTGAAACTGGGTTTCAAAGTCCACTTTGTCTAATTCAGAGGAATGTTGCTTATCAGACGTGTCCACACTTCCGGTTGTTATTGCGTGGACGTGCAGCGTGTGACGCAAGCGCGCTGTCAACACGCGTTCAGCCTAGTGATTGGTGGAGAGCGATGTGTTTCCAGAGACGCTGATCACGAGAGAGACTGCGCACTGATCTATACAGGAGAACCAACGGGGACAGATTTACTACAACAGTGAGTAAAATACCATATTTACTGTCTGATATGTTTGCTTGAAACGCAAAGAGACTGAACGCTACAGCGTTTAAACGCATAAATGAGTTTATAGTCGTTATTAAAGTGTGACGGTGGACAGACGCGTCTAACTGCGGAGGCCCCCTCTGACGCACATAACCGATATCTCTGTTCGGCTTTAAATTGATTAATTAGAACATGAAATCATAATGTTTAATGATATAACATGGTTCGGAGTTTTTGTCTCGAGTGTGTGGAGTCTGTCACGGGCTTAAATACAGATTTAGCAATATGACTCAAATGGAAAAATGAAGTTAGATTGTTTATATTCCATCAATATACAAGTATACAGTACAGTAAACTATAATTTCACCAGGAATGGAGTGCAAATACAGAGAATAGATATATTACAAAAAAGTGTCAAATAGTGTTAAATTAGAGTATGTAGTATATTCATACACTTTCCAATGTTTTGTCATTTATAAAGTTGCATTTTTGATAATCTGTTTTGAACTGTTATGCTGAGATCAGCAGCTGTAATAAAGTCATAAATACAATCAACAAGCTCATATCAGTCTCAGAGCCACAGAGTGAGCTCATTCTCTTCACACAAATACAGCATTTCTATAGTGTGCTGTAATTCTTTTGATTGGCTGTGTTTATTTCAAAGTCAGCACAAACTCCTGCGGTCAGCATTACACTAAACTGCAATTTGTTGGCGTACAGAGAGAGAGAGAGAGAGAGAGAGAGAGAGAATAAACTGATAAATGCAGTAAAAACAAAGCTCTTGCACATATAAGCTCTATTTTTGTGCTTTACAGAAATAAGCTGTCATGGAAAACCCAGTAATATAAGGGAATTTTAAAGATCACACATTATATTCATCTATGCTTACTAAGGTTTGTAAAGCAGGTATATCAGTTGTGTTGATGCAACATGTAATTCTGCAACTATCTGCACAGATTAATCGGTCAAACCGGTAGTTTCAAAACGTAATTATCTGCACAGATTAATTGGTAAAATCATAGTTTCAAAAAGCAACTATCTGCGCCGATTAATTGGTCAAACCGATAGTTTCGAAAAGTAACTATCTGCGCCGATTAATCGGTCAAACCGATAGTTTCGAAAAGCAACTATCTGCGCCGATTAATCGGTCAAACCGATAGTTTCGAAAAGCAACTATCTGCGCCGATTAAACGGTCAAACCGATAGTTTCAAAAAGCAACTATCTGCACCGATTAATTGGTAAAAGCTATAGTTTCAAAAAGCAACTATCTGCGCCGATTAATCGGTCAAACCGATAGTTTCAAAAAGCAACTATCTGCGCCGATTAATCGGTCAAACCGATAGTTTCGAAAAGCAACTATCTGCGCCGATTAATCGGTCAAACCGATAGTTTCAAAAAGCAACTATCTGCACCGATTAATCGGTAAAAACTATAGTTTCAAAAAGCAACTATCTGCGCCGATTAATCGGTAAAACCGATAGTTTCAAAAAGCAACTATCTGCGCTGATTAATCGGTCAAACCGATAGTTTCAAAAAGCAACTATCTGCGGCGATTAATCGGTCAAACCGATAGTTTCGAAAAGCAACTATCTGCGCCGATTAATCGGTAAAAACTATAGTTTCAAAAAGCAACTATCTGCGCCGATTAATCGGTAAAACCGATAGTTTCAAAAAGCAACTATCTGTGCCGATTAATCGGTAAAACCGAGTTTCAAAAAGCAACTATCTGCACTGATTAATCGGTAAAACCAATAGATTCAAAAAGCAACTATCTGCACTTATTAATGGGTAAAACCGATATATCGGTCTACCATAATTGTCTGTTATTACACTTTATATTGTAATAAGGGATGTTACTAAATAATCAATGATCGATTTAGCTTATCGATCATCGATTAATGAAAACCGAAATATCAGTCTAACTTGCGAGTACAGATACAGTTTGAAACTAGTGCCCTACCGATATATCGGTCGGCTGATATTATTGGCCGATATTAGCCTTTCACCGATATATCGGTATCGGCATATATTTTTCCGATATGCGCTGATATAAAAACATTTTCAGAACATATAATGCAGAAAACAATGCTTTAGAATTGGTGTCATAGCGTAGTTTGTCCAGCAGAGCGCACTCCGACTCCATTGTTTACAGAACTGACTCTGAGCTGATGGTGGCTCTGCAGACAGGGCGGAGTTATACTGTGTGGATTTGAGCAATCTCTTCTCATTAAATTGCTAACTAGTTTGTGAAATACATACTGGAAAGTTAATAAAAAATTATCCCATCATTTTATATAACTAATATAACATTAACCCTATCCCTGACAACCATGTCACTCATGTTTATCACATCTGTTTGCTGTTAGTCAGCTATAGTTTGTCAGTGCAGTCAGTAATGATTGAAAGGTAAACATCAGAGCATCTTTTTGCAGCTCAGCAGACATCGGTGCAGTGGTGGATTACGTGTGTTGAGTGTTGATTTCACGCTACGTTGTTACCTAGTTGGTGAAACACAATGCTGGAAAGTAAATAAAGTCCATCTTTAACTCTCCGTGACAACGAGCTTATAGCTAACTAGCTAATCACGTAGCTACTTTCATTGTTGTCAGCTGAGTTGAAGCTAATGTGTAAACATGTATTCACCAAACTGTTTTGTTCAGGATTCACAGTTTGGTACCCCCTTCAACCGAACAATTCCAGTCGTTGCATTTATAAAATGTAATATTTAAAAGTCTGGTTTTCCAGACATTAAAATAGGATATGTAATAAAAGTAGATTTAATGAATAGTATATTTGCTCTGTGTAAATAATAATATATAGGAACTGTATCTAAAATAAATGAGGGGTGATACATACTAATACAACAGGCTGGAAAAATAGACATTTATTCATTTTAATATCCTATATATATATAAAAATGTGTTTTTTTTTTTTTTTTTTTGAATGTGTTGAAAATTGACACCGGGCGACGCACCCTAAAAACGGCACCGTTAGATCGGTTTCATGCTGAAGAGCCACTTAAAAGTACATTTTTTACCTCTCTCTCTCTCTTGTATATGTAAATGAGTGTAAATGCCAACATCATCATATATGTCGAAATGATTGATGCCTTTCAACCGAAACATGAGCTCATTGATGTCATTAAATATCTGTCTGCTTTTTTATTCCATCAGTTACTCCTGGTCGGAGGCTTCCGTAAATATTTAGTTTATAAGTAGGGTTACGTCCTTACATAAATTTAATGGTGCAACGCTCAAATATTTAGTAGAGCATAAATTGACTTAGTGCCCATTTACGCCACAACTAGGATAAGTTGTAACGTACGTATAGCTGGTGCAACCGGCCCCTTTATTTAGCTATTTATTTTATTTTAATTTATTCTTTATTTTAATGGTCAGCAGTTGACAGGAAGTGAATGAGACTTTATCAACAAACTGATTTCCACTTATTGTTATAATCTCTCTCTCCCTCTCTCATGTATCTAAGTCTGACTGTAGCTACTACAAGAGGGTGTGTGTGTTTTAGTTGTTCTCAATGTGTGTTTCTCTTTGTGTTTGGTTTGTAGGACACTGTTCTGTCGGGAATAAAGCCAGAGAGAATTAGTGTACTACAGTGACATCCACATACTGACGGTGAGTGTGTATGTGTGTGTGTGGTACATACTGTTGCTTGGCTGTTAGTGGGTCACCTATTTAAATATGCCAGTAGAATGAGATCTTCCACTCTTGATTGGATGGTGTAAGTGTCTATTTTGATTTAATGTTTACAAAATCACACACTGCACCTTTAAGGTAAGTGAGTTATATGTGTGATTACGAGGATTGCAGAGAGTATTACATCATGACATCACTGCCACAGGGTGGTCATGTGACTGACAGGAGGGAGAAACACAAGCTGTCTGTGTGCGCGTTAGTTAGTTGAGTCAGGATATGATGAGCCCGACACTCACGCGTTCAAGCTCACTATCACCGCGCGGGAGTCGTGATGAAGGGCGCAGCAGCAGAATCAGCCCCTTCAGGAAACACACCACACGAGACCAGCAGAAGGACGGGTGAGAGACGAGAACACGACAGATCAGACGTGTTTATAATTTAGATTTACATGAGTCAGTACAGGTGTGAATGCCGATGTACTTATTCAGTGTCATGTGTATTTTTAGTTGGAGTTTGTGTGTTGTGTGCAGGTAATTCTCTCTCCCTGTCCTGATGATGTCATGTCCGTTTGTAGTTATGTAAAGATGCCTGAACAACATCACCTTCACAACAAACACCCTGGGAGGAGAGCTTAGCTCTAGTTTGGGGACCAAATTGTCTCCAGAAGTGAGCTAAATCTGATGAAACCTCTGTTTGCAAAAACGATACACACAGTAATTAGGGTTAGAGTGTGGGTAAGGGCCATAGTAATTATAAATAGCTTAATATAAAAGCCATAGAAGTCTGTGGTATGTCCCCATTTAGCTAGATAAGTAAACGTGTGTGTGTGTGTTTGTACTATGTACACATGGCTCATTTTAAGCTCATTACTGAAGTCTAAGAACAGCTCAGATCACAACACACACACACATTGGAACAGGAAGTTAAGGCAGGACTTATTGAAGGGCTTGTTTGCATCATTGAACATAACTGTTATTGGAAATGGGTTTTACTTGTAACCAATCACAGATGCGTCCATCGCTCACTTTTTTTGTGCAGTTTATTCCATATTTAGAAAACAGGTTTATACTGATGAGCGGGCCAGTGCTCAGTTGATTGTTCAGTCATTTAATAACTCGTGTATAAAACAACAAAATAAGGAAAACAGTTCTAGTCTTGCTTTGGATGGGTAGCGAAGATAAAGAATATGACATGCTATAGCCCCACACACACAATAAGTATTTATATTAGGACTTTAAATTCATAAAAAAATAGAATTAATTACATGATGTGCCTATTAATTATCACATATATAAATATTTGCTGAGAAAGCCCCTCAAATAATAATTCTATAAATGTAGTCAATATAAATAGTACTTTTTATTATAAATATAATAATTCAGATAATTATAATGTATTACATTATTGTGGCAGACTTGTAAAACATTGATATAACAATACAAAAAGTCAATATTATTGAACATAAGTCTATCATTGGCCTACAGTTCACAGCAATCCATTTTGCAATCGAATTCGTCAATCTGTCAAAGATAGATTTATTATAAGAGCTTTTCTAAGGATGTTCCAAAACACATACATCAGACGGACGCTTCTTTGGTTGCGTCGTCTCATAAACACAGCATTTTTAGGTCGCTTTATCAAGTTAAACGTAATTTGAAACTTAGAAAAACATGTCTCGAGATCCCTGCAAAAGTAAAAACATTTAATACAATTATAAGATACTTAAAAGTAATTTTAAAAATCAGTTAAGAACAAGAA
The DNA here is from genome assembly GCF_019703515.2 of Myxocyprinus asiaticus. Classification (NCBI taxonomy): domain Eukaryota; kingdom Metazoa; phylum Chordata; class Actinopteri; order Cypriniformes; family Catostomidae; genus Myxocyprinus; species Myxocyprinus asiaticus. The sequence goes on along the minus strand of NC_059388.1, from coordinate 31,851,686 downwards.
ATAAAAGTAGGAAAAGAATACAGAAATAATGACGCAGTGCAATCTGTGTTCAGTGAATAAATGCACAGTTAAACAGATGTGTTTTCAGATTTAAATGTGGCTACTGTTGGGGCACACCTGACCTCTTCTGGAAGCTGGTGCCAGCTGCAGGTGGCATAATAGCTAAACGCTGTCTCACCTTGTTTTGAGTGAACCCTCTGTATGTCTAACTGACTTCTGTTAGGTTTATATTCAACAAGCATATCTGCATTGAGTGATTTATAAACGAGTAATAGTACTTTAAAATCAATTCTAAATGTAACTGGAAGCCAGTGTAAAGACCTGAGGACTGGAGTAAGATGCTCAGATCTTTTGGTTCGGGTGAGAATACTGGCAGCAGTATTCTGAATGAGCTGCAGGTGTCTAATGGTCTTTTTGGGAAGGCCGGTGAGGAGTCCATTGCAGTAGTTCATCCTACTGGTAATGAATGCATGAACAAGTTTCTCGAAGTCTTGACTGGATACAAAGTATCTATTGATTTGGTGTGACTACTGAAACTACGGTCTAAAATGACACCAAGATTCTTTACCTTTATTTTTTGTTTCAAGACCCCTGGAGTCAAGGTATGTGTTCACATTGGGAATTTCGCCTTTGTTGGCAAATACAACGACCCCTGTCTTTCGGCACATCCAGATGTTAATTTCATCAATGCACTGGCACAGAGAGTCTATGGGGCTGTAGTTATTTGGCGATAGGGCGACGGGTAAATCTGGGTGTCGTCTGCATAGCTATGGTACACAATTTGGTTCTTCTTCATAATTTGGCCTAGTGGGAGCATATACAGGTTGAACAGGAGCGGTGCAAAAATTTAGCCTTGTGGGACTCCACATGTCATGGATGTACACTCAGATTCGTAGTTGCCTATGTTCACATAGTAACCCCTCCCTTCTAGATATGACCTGAACCAGCTGAGGACTGTCCCAGAGAGCCCTACTCAGTTTTCCAATCTGTCTAGGAGAATGTTGTGGTCAGCAGTGTCAAAGGCAGCACTGAGATCTAATAATACCAGCACTGATGAATGAAGCATCTTTATAAGCGCCGTCTCTGTGCTGTGATGCGGTCGGAATCCAGACTGGAAATTGTCCAAGTAGCCATTTGAGTTTAAGAAATTGTTCAGCTGACTAAAAACTAAATTTTCAATGATCTTGCCTATGAAAGAAAGATTTGAGATTGGTCTATAGTTGTTTAATATAGAGTTATCCAGATTACTCTCTTTTTTTCTTTTTTTTTTTTTTTTTAAGAAGGGGCTTGACAACTGCATTGTCAAACATGCCTCAGTGTGTTTTGTGGTCTGTATAGCTGGAGTTTCACTTACTGCCCCCTGCTGAAAACAGGTGGTACTTCAAACTTCAATTGCTCTGATGGTAGGAATATTCCTTATTATGATACAGGGGCATGATTATGACATGACATAATTGTGTTAATTGTGTTAATTTTTTTTATCAAATTAATTGCACTGAATTAACGTGTTTAATTGTGAACCCTAATTTAAATGTGAATTCTATTAATCTAAATTATTCATAATTACAAAATCAAGGTTAAAAATATACAATTATGATTTTTGTCATAATCATGCAGCCCTAAGCAGCTGGATGTTGATTGACCAATCAGAATCGAGCATTCCAGAAAGCTGTGTGTGGCAGGGTGGAGGGCGGGGCCGGGTCGTGATTCCGCATACCCGGACCCTAATTAGGCTGATGAAGCCCGAGAGGAATAAGGCCAACCGGAGATGGCTGTGTGACAGAGAGAGAGAGAGTTGTCTTTTTGGTTAAGTTTATCATTAAATTATCATTTACATTGTCAAGCCGGTTCTCGCCTCTTCCTTTCCATTGAATGTGTTAAATTGTGTTAAAAAAAAAGCAAATAATACTTAGTTTATTTTGCAGCCATGAAGCATGATGTGGTAATAGTAAGTGAACCTCTAGGCTAGCGTTCAGACATTACCAACCTATCTGCATGGGTTGCTTTGGAAATGACGTAGGCGTACCCACGTGATGATGCTTTCAAAACAGGTGCGGGAAAAATGGAGGTGCATCATCTCACTCTCCAAATAAGCGCCCTGTCCAGTCGCGGTGCAGAACTCCTCATCGCACGAGAAAAACTCGGCGACAGAGGAGACGGGTAAATATTGTGATGTTCCATGCAGTCATGGCCGGCTTATGAACACTTCCGGGATTTCCATCACCGATTTTTGACGTCATCGTTGTGTGTCACGTTAAGAGTGACACAAAAGACCATTTGAAATCCAATTTGAGCAGCCAGAGCGTCCGGACTGAGACGCATCTGAAAAAATCAGATTTAAATCGCATTTGAAACCACCTCCCGATGTGGTTTGAATCAGATTCAGAAAAATCTGATTTTGTGTCTATCAAAACTCATCAAAACTCATCTGGATACAATCTGGATATGCAAAAAATTTGATTTTTAGTGGCAGTCTGAACATAGCCTTACAGTCAGGAGCTGGCAAACCTGGCATCCAATGAATGAAATGAGATTGGAGGTGTGGGTTAGAGCTACTTTGACTTATAAAAAGCACTCAAATATTTTGAGTTTGCTATTCACAAGATGCATCTGCTGACGTGGACCATGCCTCGTAATAAAGAGATCTCAGAAGACCTACGATCAAGAATTGTTGCTTTGCATAAAGCTGGAAAGGGTTACAAAGTTATCTTGTTGAGCTTAGATATTCATCTGTCCACAGTTAGACAAACTGTCTATAAATGGAGATGATTTAGTACTATAGGTACTCTCACTAGAAGTGGCCGTCCAGCCAAGATGACTCAAAGTGCACACCACAGAATGCTCAATGAAGTAAAAAAGAACCCTAGAGTGACAGATAAAGACTTGAAGGAATCATTGATACTGGTTGACATCTCTGTTCATGAGTCTACTATACAGAAAACATTAAACAGGTATGGTGTCCATGGCAAGACATCACAAAGGAAGCCGCTGCTTTCCAACAAAAAGTTTGAGATCACATTTTATGACCAATTAATGCAGAAAAACAAGCAAATTCCAAAGGGTCCATGTACTTTTTATTTTGCCACTGTATTTGCTGTTGCTAGTCAGAAGCGTTTGATTCATGTGTGATATCCAGCTGTTTGTGTAACACTAATTCTCTGTGTGTGTAGTTGTGGGATGGCGGTGAATGTGTACTCCACCTCGATGACTATTGAGAATCTGAGCAGACATGAAATGCTCGCCTGGGTGAACGACTCCCTGCATCTCTCCTACACCAAGATAGAGCAACTATGTTCAGGTACAACATACATGATCAACTCACCTGCATCCAAGCCAATGTAGGCATGCAGTAGATTCTCAAACAAATTTTACATCATCTCTCTCGGTGATGTCACTCAGGTGCGGCATATTGTCAGTTCATGGACATGTTGTTTCCCGGCTGTATCCTGCTGAAGAAGGTGAAATTTCAGGCGAAACTGGAGCATGAATATATTCACAACTTCAAAGTGCTGCAGGCGGCGTTCAAGAGAATGAGCGTGGACAAGGTGAGAGATAATTTTAACAACATTCATTTTGCGATGCAACAGCGCTACTCGTTGTAAAACACTTTATCCAGTAATCATAAACGTCCGTAAAGATCATGGAAATGTTATGGTGTGGGAAACTGATCTCATGTGTTTGTGTGTGTTTCAGATCATTCCAGTGGAGAGACTGGTCAAGGGCAAGTTTCAGGATAACTTTGAATTTGTTCAATGGTTTAAGAAACTCTTCGATGCCAACTACGACGGGAAGGAGTACGACCCTCAGTTGGCGCGACAGGGTCAAGACGTCTCACCTGTACCTAACCCAGGTGAAGTTATTTTCCACAAGCCCAAGAACCCTCCCAGATCAGCAGGTAACACACCGCTGCAGTGTTCACACACACATGTGTTTGCGTGTGTTGCGCTCGGCTGCTGGTTTCGTTTGAAGCTTTGCTCCAGAAATCTCTGAGGTTTTTTGCGTGTTTACTGGTTTGAATTCTATATTGATGTGATTTCATGTGAGCTTTTTGACTTTTATGTCTAACGTCATGATGACCTGTCCACAGTCGATAGTTAGGTGATTTACTTGATATGAATGATTTAATTATAATAAATTAGTTGTACATTGTATTCTAAACGGTTTTTCAAAGGGTAGTAGTGATTCTCTCAGTTGAATGAAACAGACTACTTGATTTGCTGATGTATGAGGCGGTGTGTTTTGATTTACTGATAAGTTTGTTTCGTTATAGGGCCTCAGCGGACGTCACCGACAGCACCCAAAACCATGCCAGCCCCACCACGTGCCATAAACTCCACCCCCTCAACTGGCATGAGACGGAACATGCAGATGTCACGGAACGGGGGCAGCGATGCCGAGATCATGGAACTCAACCAGCAGGTATAAAATCACACACACATTTACTTAAATATATAAACAGAGACTTGTCATTGTTTTTATATAAAGTTTATGATGATGACTAACCTGTACCCAACCCCTACCCCTAAAAGAAAATTTAAAAACATTATTTACTATACAGTGGCAAGAAAAAGTATGTGAACCCTTTGGAATTACCTGCATTTATGTATAAATTTGTCTTAAAATCTGGTTTGATCTTCATCTAAGTTACAATAATGAACAAACACAATCTGTTTCAACTAATAACACACAATTATTGTATTGTTCTTGTACATACTGAATACATCATTCAAACAGTCACAGTGTAGGCTGGAAAAAGTATGTGAACCCCTAGGCTAATGATGTCAACAAAAGCCAACTAGAGTCAGGAGTTGGCAAACCTGGCATCCAATTAATGAAACGAGATTGTAGGTGTGGGTTAGAGCTACTTTGACTTATAAAAAGCACTCAGACATTTTGAGTTTGTTATTCACAATAAGCATCTGCTGACGTGGACCATGACTCGCAAAACAGAGATCTCAGAAGATCTACGATCAAGAATTGTTGCTTTGCATAAAGCTGGAAAGGGTTACAAAGTTATCTTGTAGAGCTTAGATATTCATCTGTCCACAGTTAGACAAACTGTCTATAAATGGAGATGATTTAGTACTATAGGTACTCTCACTAGAAGTGGCCGTCCAGCCAAAATGACTCAAAGGACACACCGCAGAATGCTCAATGAGGTCAAAAAGAACCCTAGTGTGACAGATAAAGACTTGAAGGAATAATTGGAACTGGTTAACATCTCTGTTCATGAGTCTACTATACTGAAAACATTAAACAGGTATGGTGTTCATGGCAGGACATCATGAAGGAAGCCGCTGCTTTCCAACAGAAACATTGCTGCACACCTGAAGTTTGCCAAAGACCACCTTGACACTCCACAACACTGCTGAGAAAATGTTTTGTGGACTGACGAAACTAAAGTTGATGAAGATGAGATCATGTTTTATGAACAATTAATGCAGAAAACCAGCTAATTCCTTTTTTTTTTCTTCCCCAACGTGGAATGCCCAATTCCCAATGCGCTCTTAAGTCCTCGTGGTGGCGTAGTGACTCGCCTCAATCCGGGTGGCGGACAAATCTCAGTTGCCTCCGTGTCTGAGACCATCAATCTGTGCATCTTATCACGTGGCTTGTTGAGCGCGTTACCATGGAGATGTAGCGTGAGTGGAGGCTTCACGCTATTCTCTGCGGCATCCACGCACAACTCACCACGCGCCCCACCGAGAGCGAGAACCACATTATAGTGACCACGAGGAGGTTACCCCATGTGACTCTACCCTCCCTAGCAACCGGGCCAATTTGGTTGCTTAGGAGACCTGGCTGGAGTCACTCAGCACACCCTGGATTTAAACTCGCGACTCCAGGGGTGATAGTCAGTGTCAATACTCGCTGAGCTACCCAGGCCCCCCATTTTTACCTTTAAGGACGAACCCTAAATATGATTTTGTCACATTTAAATCACTTCTGTGGACCGTTTTGTCCCTTAAACTGTTGCTATTTTTGTACACTTACACCATCAAATTCTGTTTAAATAGGCACATACACAGACTCCATAAATATTATGATATTAGTTCACAGAATACTCTAAAATGTCTTTCTGTCTCTTTGCATGCAGCTTTTAGATCTGAAGTTGACGGTCGATGGTTTGGAGAAGGAACGAGATTTTTACTTCAGTAAACTCAGAGACATTGAGTTGATCTGTCAAGAACATGAGAGCGACAGTAACCCAACCCTGGAAAAGATCATCAGCATCCTCTACACAACAGAGGTGAACACACAAACACGTTACAATACAAACGGCATGTTTGGCACTAAATGAAAACAACGAATCGTGATGTTTAACCATTTTCATGTATTTTATGTGCCAATAAAACAACACATAGTAATTAGGTCTGTCAATTTAACACGTTAATTCAGTGCGATGAATTATATAAAAAAAAATAACGTGTTAAAAAAGTTTACGTAATTAATCATGTCCCCGGATCGTAATGTGGAATATTCAAACCATCGGAGCAATTCAAGCTTTGAAGTACCACCTGTTTTCAGCAGGGGGCAGTAAGCGCACAGCTGAACAGAGAACAAACAGTCTCTGGGCGGAAGTTGGGGCGGAGCTGAAGTATTCGTGGACGGATTCACTAACTGTCTGGATATGTTTACTGTTAATGTTGTGGATGCTTATATTTGTTGTCATGCTTCAGTGAATCGAATCTTCCACGGCGATATAGTTTTTACCGTTCGGATTGTTTAGTAAAGAGGTTTGCCGGTAAAATGGTAACTAGTTTTGAGTAGTTCTTTCTTTTAGAAAATCCTAGATAAAACATATCAGAACGATAGCAATGCCCACGTTTTTTCTCAGATAGTGTATTATTATATTTAAACTACATATTAAAATTGTTTTCCATGAACGTATGCTCATTTCAAGCTGTAAGTACCGATTTATATTCGTAGCACATTATTTCAATACTATTCAGATTTACTCGTTTAGCCTGCTATTTAAACGGAAGAAATTACTTGGATTATTGTAATTGTTGTTATCACTGCATATTATTTCGTGTTTAATAAAGTATATTGCATCCCCATCATTATTAAATCCTCATTCTTTGTGTTTTTACTTTACAGTTTTGTTTTAGCAACTTTTACTTGCATTGTCAAATGTGTCTAAAAATGTCATATAAATATATTTAAAGGAATATTCCGGGTTCAATACAAGTTAAGCTCAATCGGCAGCATTTGTGGCATAATGTTGATTTTCACAAATAATTATTTCGACTCATTCCTCCTTTTCTTTAAAAAAAAAAAAAGCACAAATGTGTGATCCAGTGAGACACTTACAATGGAAGTCAATGGGGCCAATTTTTGGAGGGTTTAAAGGCAGAAATGTGAAGATTATAATTTTATAAAAGCACTTACATTAATTCTTCTGTTAAAACTTGTGTATTATTTGAGCTGTAAAGTTGTTTAAATCGTTGTTTTAGGGTTTACGTGTTACATCGTCATGGCAGCGAAGTTGTAAAATTGGTTATAACTTCCACAGATGTGGTTAGTAAGTGATTTTATGACAGTAAAATCATGTTAACACACATATTGTTTATGTCTTGTGTCTATACTTTTGAAACAGTGAGTATTTTAATGTTTACAGATTATTGACCCCATTGACTTCCATTGTAAGTGTCTCACTGGAACATAGATTTGTGCTTTTTTTTTTTTCAGTAAGATGAAGGACGAGTCAAAATAATTTTTTGTGATCAATTGAGCTTTACTTGTACCTGGAATATTCCTTTAAGGGTCTTCCATTAATCTCATATCAGCCATATCACATGTCTCACCTCTTATATTTAGGTTATTTTTATGGGTACAATCTGCCCAGAGACTCCTTTTTAACATTAATTTTTAGTGGATAAAACACTTGAATAATTATGTTGAAAGATATACAAAAGGGTTGATGATAAACGTGTAAATGTGTTTTATATTGCAGTAGAATAAAATATTAACAAAATCCCAATAATAACCAGAAAAAAATAAGATTTGGTGCATAACGCGGGACTTTTAAGTATAAAAAAGTACGAAACACACTGGGGACTCTTATTTTGAAATGAAAAAACTATCGTTAACTATCGATAGATTTTTGCCGATAACCGATAGTACCAAAAAGCAACTATCGGCACCGATTAATCGGTAAAACCGATAAAATCAGTAACATTGGTAAAATCCGATATATCGCTCTACCTCTAATCTCGAGACGTGTTTTTATAAGATTCAAACTACATTTAACTTGACAAAGCGACCTTAAATTGCTGTTTATGACACAATGCAATCAAAATGAGATGCTCCAAAAGTTAAAAAATATATTGCTGTGAACTGTAGGTCAATGATTTTGTGTTCAATAATATGGAAATAATATATTGCATTGTAAAGCCACTTTTTGCAATGTCTTAACGCTTTACTCGTCTGCCACAATAATATAATGCATTTTAATTATTATTTTTACAATAATTTTGGATAAAACACTTGAATAATCTTGTTACATAATATACAAAAGGGTTGATAATAATCGTGTAAAATGTGTTTTATATTGCAATCGAATAAAATATTAACGTGAAAATTGCATGTCATAGCTCCGCCCTAAAATTGCGTGGGTCATTATCTAAATATGGTGATTTGACTTTTCAGTAATGAACAATTTAATATAATCAAGAAACCCTATTTAAAAGGCATCATTGTATAACTTAACCCTTTGTTATAAAATATAAAATGAGTCTATTAAATATTTGGAATTTATCAATTGCCTAAAAAAGAACGTTGTTTATCTGTTCCAGCACTTTTATGACATTTAAAGTTGAGGTCTGCCGATAGTGGATTTTGCCGGTAACGATAACTAAGGTATAAATCAATTTATAGATTGACAAAAAAACAAATAAAAATCTTAGTCTTTCCTTACTATGAAGGGCACATACATTGAGGCTACAAGAGTCCAAAATAAATAAAATAACAAAAGCAGTTAATTGTGCAACCAAAATCTCAAAAATAACTAGAACAATTAAGATTTGGTGCATTGTGGGGGACTTTCAACTTTAAACAAGTCCAAAATACACCAGGGACTCTTATTTTGAAATGACAGAGACTAACTTACAATGCTCTATATGCAAGTATTTACCAAATTAAGTTTTTTACAGCCTATTTATTCACTAGATTAAGAGTTTATATGTACAGTATATATGTTTCACCAGATGAAGTTTAAAAAGAAATGAGAAGAAAAAATAAACTATCGGCGTAGATTTTTGCCGATAACAGATAGTACCAAAATGCAACTATCGGCACTGATTAATCGGTAATACCGATACATCTGTCTACCTCTAATTTATAGGCAAGTGTACTCCTAAAAGTTTCTAATGACACCTAGATTGAGCTTCTAGTCCACTCAGAGGCCGAGATATTCAATGAAATAATGAGGGTGGTGCTTGAACTGAACATTAGACTGAATGTCTATGGACGAGCACATCTGTGAGGACTAAAATGAGTTAGAGCGCCACCTACATTTCAGATCTGTATATTGTAATGGAATGTGATAGAGACTAAATATTTTATCTAGTGCTTTCTGCCATCTAGTGGAATAAAATGAGACTTTTCAAAGTGAGCTAGAGTGAACAGAACCAGAATTACATGCTTACAAAGTTACGACAACAACAACTAAATTATTTATCTTTGCTTATCATAGGATTAAATACACATACATTATTATTTATGAATAACTGGTGTCTTTTTTATTTTATTTGGGGGTGGTTCTCTGAAAAATGAGACCAAGTTTTTGCAATTATTCCACAGTGTGTGTGAATGATGAGCTTTTAAATTTGAGTGTGAAAAATTGCAGACGTCAGCCCAAAAACGCACCAGATCTTAAGAGGTTAAGAGAATCGGTCACTGGTGTTACAACACTTGCTTCATTCATGAAACAAAAAGTACATTATAAAATAAAGAACAACAGTCAATTTGTCCTTTATGAACAAAAATAACGTCAAGATCTTAACTGAACTGAATTGAAAATTTGTAATATTTTGTATGTCGGAAAGTCAGATTTTTTTAGAGAATGACATTGTGCGAGGCTACATCTGAAAAATTATAGCTGATGACAAAAGTTCACAAAAGTTCTGAAGGCCAATGATTTTGTGTTCAATAATATGGAAATAATATATTGCATTCTAAAGCCACTTTTTGCAATTCGTCTGCCACAATAATATAATGCATTTTAATTATTTTAATTATTATTTTTACAAGAAAAAATATTTATTTTTATTATTTAACCCCTTATTATTTTCACACTCAAATTTAAAAGCTCATCATTCACACAAATTGTGGACTAATTGCAAAAAATTGGTCTCATTTTTCAGAGAACTCCTCAAATAAAAATAATGACTCCAATTATTCATATAATAATATTGTATTGTAATCCTGTAATCCTAAAAAAAAAAATTTTTGTCATAACTTTGTAAGCATGTAATTCTGGTTCTGTTCACTCTACCTCACTTTGAAAAGTCTCATTTTATTCCACTAGATGGCAGAAAGCACTAGATAAAATATTTAGTCTCTATCACATTTCATCACAATATACAGATCTGAAATGTAGGTGGCGCTCAAACTCATTTTAGCCCTCACAGATGTGCTCGTCCATAGACATTCAGTCTAATGTTCAGTTCAAGCACCACCCTCATTATTTCAGTGAATATCTCGGCCTCTGAGTGGACTAGAAGATCAGTCTAGGTGTCATTAGAAAGACTTTTATTTTAAAATAAATATATCTACCCCATTTCCTCTAGGGGGCGCTAATGGACTACATACACAACTGCTTCCGTGTTCTAGTGCAGCTTCAGCGTACCTGCGTGCAGAGATTTATTCACGGGAAGGCAGATTATTTCTTTTGTTAGGGCTGTCAGTTGATTAAATCAATAAATCATATTTTTGCCACAAACTTGACATCTCAATTTTAT
>NC_059388.1:31828222-31835722 GCF_019703515.2 Myxocyprinus asiaticus | reverse complement strand
ATAAGGTATTTGGCTTCGGGCACATCCCTAGATAATGCCTAGCTACATGCTAAAACATGCTAGCAATGACTTGCTACATGCTAAAACATGCTAGCAGTGACTTGCTACATGTTAAAACATGCTAGCAATGCCTAGCTACATGATAAAACATGCTAGCAAAATGCTAGCAATGCCTAGCTACATGTTAAACATGCTAGCAACACCTAGCTACATGCTAAAATAGGCTAGCAATGCCTAGCTACATGTTAAACATGCTAGCAAAATTATAATAACGCCTAGTTACATGCTAAAACATGCTAGCAATGCCTAGTTACATGTTAAGCATGCTAGCAAAATGCTAATAATGCCTAGCTACATGATAAAACATGCTAGCAATGCCTAGCTACATGTTAAACATAATAGCAACATGCTAGCAACACTTAGCTACATGTTAAAACATGCTAGCAATGCCTAGCTATATGCTAAAACATGCTTGCAAAATGTTAATAATGCCTAGCTACATGCTAAAACATGCTAGCAAAATGCTAATAATGGTTAGCTACATTCAAAAACACGTTAGCAATGCTTAGCTACATGTTAAACATAATAGCAACATGCTAGCAATGCCTAGCTACATATTAAAACAAGCTAGCAGTGCCTTGCTACATGCTTAAACATGCTAGCACCATGTTAGCAATGCTTAGCTTTCATGCAAAAACATGATAGCAACGCCTAGCTACATGCTAAAACAGGCTAGCAGTGCCTTGCTACATGCTAAAACATGCTAGCACCATGCTAGCAATGCTTAGCTTTCATGCTAAAACATGCTAGCAACATCTAGCTAAATGCTAAAACATGCTAACAACACCCAACTTAATGCTATCAACCCCAAGCCACATACTAAAACATGTTAGAAACATGCAAGCAAGACCTAGCTACATGTTATAACATGCAAGCAAAGCTTAGCTACACATTAAAACATGTTAGCTAAATGCTAATAACACCTAGCTACATGCTAAAACATGCTAGCAATGCCTAGCTACATGTTAAACATGCTAATAATGCCTAGCTACATGCTAAAACAGGCTAGCAATGCCTTGTTACATGTTAAAACATGTTAACAAAATGTTGATAACACCTAGCTACATGTTAATATATGTTAGCAATGCCTAGCTATATGTTATACATGCTAACAACTTCTTGCTACATGCTAAAACAGGCTAGCAAAATTCTAATAATGCCTAGCTACACATTAAACGTGCTAGCAACACCTAGCTACATGCTAAATAGGCTAGCAATGCCTAGTTATATGCTAAAACATGCTAGCAAAAGTCTAATAATGCCTAGCTACACGTAAACGTGCTAGCAACACCTAGCTACATGCTAAAATAGGCTAGCAATGCCTAGTTATATGCTAAAACATGCTAGCAAAAGTCTAATAATGCCTAGCTACATGTTAAAACATGCTAGCAATGCCTAGTTACATGTTAAGCATGCTAGTAACATGCTAACAATGCCTAGCTACTTGCTAAAACATGCTAGCAAAATGCTAATAATGCCTAGCTACATGCTAAAACAGGTTAGCAATGCCTGGCTTTCATGCTGGCAACATCTAGCTACATGTTAAAACATGCTAACAACACCCAACTTCATGCTATCAACCCCAAGCCACATGTTAAAACATGCTAGAAACATGGTAGCAAGACCTGGCTACATGTTATAACATTCAAGCAACACCTAGTTACATACTGAAACATGCTAGCAACATGCTAACAATATCTAACAACATGCTTGGAAGGCGTAGCTACATGTTACAACATGCTATCTTTCAATCTTCCAATCTTTCAATCTGTCTGACTGACTAAAGGGCTTTTAAAACCTTCAAACTTTTCAAACTACTTGAAAAGCCAACCTCAAAGTTTGTCTACAAACTTTTCTATCTAGTTACTATTATTACAATTATTAATATTGCTATTATTAAGGCTGCATATTATTAAACCTAACACGTTTTGAAACAGCATAATTATTCTGCCTCCTAAGATACCTTCTTTTGGGCAAACTCTAAGGCAGCATCACACTTGTCATTCAGAGGACAAAGCAAGATAAATTATAGATTATACATATATTTCATTTAGTACCACAAAGTATGAATAAAAATGTTTAATCTACTTAAAAATGGCCTGTTTTACCAGAGATTATTTAGCAGAGATGGGCCACTTCTGGAGAGGTTGGAACGCCCAATGCTCAACAGATGTAGAAAGGAAGTCCCACCTCACAGGTAAAAGAGCCAATCAACTTTTAGATACAGACATTAACTCAAGAACAAGCATGCGCATTAGCTATACAAGTTGGTATTGTTGGTATTTTTTAGCGTAATCTGAGGTAAAGAAGCACAATTAATGATTCCAGTATTGTCAGATTTTATTGCTGATTTGAAATATGTTCTTTGATCGTAATCTTGACCAACTGTTTTTGAGATTTTGGTCTTTTCCCATTCAAGTAGATAGGAGCTGCACTGGCATGACTGGAAATTGCCTCCCGAGAGCTTTCCAACTCATCATTATGAGTTTCATTCAGTTAATAAGTTTACCTTTTAAAAAGTGAGTTTTGAGTAGTTTGTAAGAGGGTAATGGAGGTCAAAGCAATGCATTTCAGTTTTGCAATGTAGTTTTACTTGGTGAGGGGAACATAAATGCTGAAAACGGAGCTTAATGGAGGTCCTTGTTGAGGAGCATTGACCTGGAAATATTCTTTATGATGTTCTGTGTTCTGAATAATGCACTTAAAGCACAACTACAACATATTCTGCCATGTGTATTTGATTTATTAGAATGTTCAGAGAATGAACTTATATATCAGATGTCACAAATTACTAATGGACCTTGACTCAACCAGCAGAAGTATCCCAATAAGCCAAATGTTTGCCAGGGCATGTTGGCAAATGTCAGATTGGCACAGTGTGGGTCAGTGTGCCTGTCTAGAGTGCACACTCTCTGCTGCCATCTACTGGAAAGAGACCACGTCACACATGCAAGTGTAGATTAAATTAAATCATTACAAATGAATTAGAGATATTTAACAGGTCATTTTAAAGATCATGGGGAAAAACAAGGCACAATAAAAATACACTGTTTCTGTCTGGATGCACAAATGGTGCATTTTGTGTATTTATTTTTTAAGGAACAATTGCATTATACAATAAAAAGATAAACAGAAAAACAACAAAAATAGGGTGGAAAATTAAACGAGAACGAAAACTGTGAGTATATTTCATTATTTAAATTAATTTATTACTCTAAATGACTTTTATTCATTCATTTATTAAACTAACGAATATTACAAATTTTAGGAATATTCCGGGCTCAATTTGTGGCATAATGTTGATTACCACAAAATTTGATTTAGACTCTTCTGTCCTTTTCTTTCTTTATTTATTTATATATTTATATCTGGATTACAGTGAGACACTTACAATGGAAGTGAATGGGGACAAACTGTAAACATTAAAATACTCACTGTTTCAAAAGTATAGACACAAGACATAATCAATATGATTTCACTAACCTTTTCTGTGTGAAGTTCAATAATAATAGTAACTTTACAGCTCAAATAATACTCAACTTTTAACAGAATAATTAATGTAAGTGCTTTTATAAAATTATAAGTGTCACATTTCTGACTTTAAACACTCCAAAAATTGGCTCCATTGACTTCCATTGTAAGTGTCTCACTGGAACCTCCATTTGTGGTTTTTTTTTAAAGAAAAGGAGGAACGAGTCGAAATTAATGTTTGTTGTTAATCAACATTATGCCACAAATGCTGTCGATTGAGCTTAACTTGTATTGAACCCAGAATATTCCTTTAACCCCTGTGCGACCTTCAGGACATTTTAGTTTTTTCGATCATTTTGGCTGTGTTAATGTCAATGGCATAAATCTGGCCAAAGGTGTATATTTTGGGGGGAATTTTGATAGTTCAACCTCAGTTCCTATAATACATCTATAATACACTGTGTACACAAAATAGTTACACTCAGGACCTTCAGGACAAAAATGTCCCCATTGAAACACATTAAAACTGCAATATTTGATCCCAGTGCCATTAAAGCATAAAATCATGAATTCTGTGATATTACACTTTCATTCCGGAGCCCTGGCTTCAAAATTTACATTTTTCATATTTTCCACCAGATGGCGCCATTTTTCTCATGTTTAGCCTATGGAGCAAATACATGCTTTTCCCCTATTTTCTGTTTGCTGTATTATAGAGCACTGCAGGACAATTGAATAAATAATGCAGATAAAATTGTGTGTGTGTGTTGGTATGGATGTCAGAGTGTGTTTTGTATGTGTGTATTGAGAAATTTGTGTGTGTAATTTAGTATATGAAATATATATATTTTTTCTTTTTTTTTAACAACAGTGGCATTATATAAACAAACTGGCATTTAAAGGGTTAAAATCCTGAAAATGAATGAATATTTGATAGTTATGATCAGGACTGATATTGGTTAAAAAAAATTAACTCATTGAAAGTGGAAAATAATATTAATATATAACATTATTATGGCAGTTATTTGACACGGACATTTTTGTCTTCTAAAGACCTCTGAGTAACTTTTTTTTAAATTGACGCACAAGGGGTAAGAAAGTGAGAAGCATATTTTCTCACTGAACAAACGCATATTCAAAAGAAAACATGTGCAGGAGTGACGTCATCGCCAAAGAACAAATTCAAACGTTGAAGTCACGTGCTGCTCAACGGCGCGTCTGATTGGTCAGATTGGTTGCATGTCCAGGCGTTTAGCCGCTACGCTAGCAGAATTTACGGGATATCAAGATTATAACGTGAATATCACATAAATTACCTGGCTAAAGTGTGACGGTGTTTAATTAGTAATGTATGAACTTTATTTTCAGGACACTGTCATGGGATAGAATACACGACAAAAAGAATTAAGAGCCATTTTAGCCGTGAGCCCTGTAAGTGACTCTCGCTCGCCCCCGTCTGAAGCAGCTCGTACACATCTATTAGACAGACGTGGCATAAGAAACCGTTTGTGTGGTCCGATCAAAGCTATCGATTATTTAATAATTATCGTTTATTTCTTTTGATCGTGAGCATGGCCTCTGGTGTGGGCAAATGGGAGGTGGTGAAGAAAGGAAAGAAACCGAATAACAGCAGCGTTTCCGGTGGAAAACCTCAACAACAGGAGAAGAAATCAAGCAGGAAAGCGCTGAGGGAGGCCAACACGAGCCAAACTGACACGAACCGTAAGAAACACAACCGAAATACTTGAGAAACACATGCAGATATTGGGCAGACCATAATATGCGTCTGATCTTATTTGATCAGGTCTGTTCATTAAGAAATAAATCAGAATTAAATCAGACCACTATCAGTTTTAGGACATGTTAGAAGCACATTTTGAAAAAGACTCCAGTTATTCATAAATAATAATGTATGTGTTTATAATCCTATGATAAGCAAAGATAAATAATTTAGTTGTTGTTGTCCTATCTTTGTAAGCATGTAATTCTGGTTCTGTTCACTCTACCTCACTTTGAAAAGTCTCATTTTATTCCACTAGATGGTAGAAAGCACTAGATAAAATATTTAGTCTCTATCACATTCCATCACAATATACAGATCTGAAATGTAGGTGGCGCTCTAACTCATTTTAGTCCTCACAGATGTGCTCGTCCATAGACGTTCAGTCTAATTTTCAGTTCAAGCACCACCCTTGTTATTTCATTGAATATCTCGGCCTCTAAGTGGACTAGAAGCTCAATCTAGGTGTCATTAGAAAGCTGAGATCCTCCCCTTTGTGACGATGTAAAATGTTTTATTATCAATAGTCGAAAACATATTTTCTGATGATTTGTTTTGCATGCTTTTCCTTCTGGATGGCATATTTTCTTCTGGACATCTAAGATATAACATTGGATTATTCACACAAGCAAGCGCACAGACAAGTAAAAAACAGCTCTTTTTTTTAGAGAACTCTATAAGGTAAAAGCAGATATAAAATGTTTAGCTATTTGGGGCTTACAGCAGCAGTTATCATAAAAGAGACGTTTGTATTTGATGACTTCAAATCATATTTCACTTTGTGATTCTTTTGAACATCTTTTGAACTGTGGTATTAATGCAACAAAATAAACTATACAGTCACATTCCTGAGAATGAGAGCTTTCATTTGATATATGACTTATGTGCTATATGAAGGACTTTTATTTTCAAATGAATATTTCTGCCCCATTACCTCTAGGGGGCGCTAATTTGAGACGCGAATGTTTTATGGCTTTATTTTGTTAATTAAAGAACATGAATGCACAAGTGATGATTATCTCTGAAAAATTCAGATTCTAAGCTTTCAAATGATACCACATATGCCTGACTTATGAATAAGGAGACTTTAATGGGTTTTTTTTGTTTGTTTGTTTTTTGTTTTAAATTATTATAATGTTTTTTATCTCCTTTTCTCCCAATTTGGAATGCCCAATTCCCACTACTTAGTAGGTCCTCGTGGTGGCGTGGTTACTCACCTCAATCCGGGTGGCGGAGGACAAGTCTCAGTTGCCTCTGCTTCTGAGACTGTCAATCCGTGCATCTTATCACGTGACTCGTTGTGCATGACACCGCGGAGACTCGCAGCATGTGGAGGCTCATGCTACTCTCCGCAATCCACACACAACTTACCACACGCCCCATTGAGAGCGAGAACCACTAATCACGACCACAAGGAGGTTACCCCATGTGACTCTACCCTCCCTAGCAACCGGGCCAATTTGGTTGCTTAGGAGATCTGGCTGGAGTCACTCAGCACACCCTGGATTCGAACTCGCGACTCCAGGTGTGATAGTCAGCGTCAATACTCACTGAGATACCCTGGGACTTTAACGTTTTAAATGTAAACATTTTGCCCAAAATAGCGCCCCCTTTTGGACCCGCCGGCTGCTCCATCGAGTTTGTGGGGTTAATTCTTCAGTTAAAACTCATGTATTATTTGTGCTGTAAAGTTGTTTAAATCGTCGTTTTAAGGTTTACGGCGTTACGTCATCATGGCAACGAAGTTGTAAAATTGCATATTACTTTAAACAGAAATGGTTAGTGATTATCACACTGAAATCATCTTAACACATATATTGTTTACATATTTGTCTTGTGTCTATACTTTTGAAACAGTGAATATTTTAACATTTATGGATTCATTTTCACTTCCACTGTAATTGTCTCACTGGAACACAGATTTGTGTTGAAATTATTTTTTGTGTTTGTTTGGACCTGGAATAGTCCTTTAACTTTGACTTATCCCTCCTTTAAAAAAACACTAATGCACTATTCAAATACGGTCTGATGTATGTTACACACCAAGCGTTCTTTAAATCACCAGCTCTGATCTGATTGGCTGGACTTGCACAATTTTGATTAAGTAGTGTTTCATTATATCACATTTTTTCAGTGTTATATAGGCCGTAACGAGACTAAAGTGGGAGTGGGTTTGTCTGACTCAATTC
>NC_059388.1:31770722-31823222 GCF_019703515.2 Myxocyprinus asiaticus | reverse complement strand
TGAATAGGCCTTTGTGGAGTACTGTATGTGTTGTCTAACTGTTTGAGGTGTGTGTGTGTGTTTCTGTTGCTTTGCCAGGTGAATCGCTGCATGGCTACAGGATGTGCATTCAAGCTATCATGCAAGACAAACCCAAAATAGCCATGCTGAACCTCGCCGACGTGAGTGGAACCACCTCTCTGTGTGTGTTCAAACAAGAGAATCGTGCTTTTGCAGATGCTGCTATTAAACTTAACCTGAGTTCCTGCACTCATATTTCACATCACTCGTAAACCCTTAACAACGGAGAAAGCACATTTAATTCTGACCTCTGACCTGTGCGTGACCTCTCCACAGCACCTGGAGCTGCTGCGGTCTCATCAGAACCGGCCGGTGAAGTGTCTGAGCATCATGTGGGCGCTGGGACAGGCGGGATTCTACGACCTTAGTCAGGGCATCATAGGTGAGAGAATAAAATGAGGGTAAAGGAGAAAGAATTGAGAAATCTGACAGAATATTTGCGTCAGCATTTAATTTCACGCTCTCTGGGAACTGAAAAATGAACTTTACGCTTGTTTTCTTCATAAGAGGCCTTTTGAAACACTCCTATTGCTGGGTGAACCCTGTAACACTTACCAAGCACAGTTGATTTAAGTGTTACCCAGTCAGTATAGTGGCCAGGGTAATTTGTAGGCTATTTTGACATTATCATTGCATTAGCTAATAACTGACCGGTCGACTAAAAGAAGTGGAGGTTTCTGCTTGTGACAGTTCTGATTTTATATTGATGTACAGTATAGAGAAGCTTCATATCAGTTTAACATTCATTACTGGAGAGGAAATGATTATATGTTGTTTGTTTTGTTCTATAGTTTGGTTGGGGATAATGCTTCCTGTTCTTGGGATCAAATCTCTCTCTGCGTACGCCATCGCATACCTGGAGCGACTCCTCACGTAAGCTGCTGTGTGTTTAAGAATATCTTTACATGGGGTCTGGGTATCTCAGCGAGTATTGACGCTGACTATCACACCTGGAGTGGTGAGTTTGAATCCAGGGTGTGCTGAGTGACTCCAGCCAGGTCTCCTAAGCAACCAAATTGGCCCGGTTGCTAGGGAGGGTAGAGTCACATGGGGTAACCTCCTCGTGGTCTCTATAATGTGGTTCTCGCTCTCGGTGGGGCGTGTGGTGAGTTGTGCGTGGATGCCGCAGAGAATAGCGTGAAGTCTCCACACACGCTACGTCTCCGCGGTAACGCGCTCAACAAGCCACGTGATCAGATGCGCGGATTGACGGTCTCAGACGCGGAGGCAACTGAGATTCGTCCTCCGCCACCCGGATTGAGGCGAGTCACTACGCCACCACAAGGACTTAGAGTGCATTGGGGAGAAAAGGTAATGTCTTTACATTCTAAACGTGTTCTTTAAGTGACGCTCAGGAGTATTTGTTGTCTGTGTTTCAGTCTTCATGCCAACCTGACCAAAGGGTTTGGCATTATGGGGCCAAAAGAATTCTTCCCACTGCTGGACTTTGCTTACATGCCCAAAAATGCTCTGTTGCCAAGGTAACAGTCTCTCAGAGATGCTGTACTGACTGTTGAAGTCAATAGAAAGTGTGACGGTGATTTCTGGGGTTGTTTCTCACAGTCTACAGGAGCAGCTGTGTCGGCTGTACCCGCGACTGAAGGTGCTGGCGTTCGGAGCGAAACCCGAATCTACTCTTCACACGTATTTCCCCTCCTTCCTGTCACGAGCCACGCCCAACTGTCCCGATGCCATGAAGAAAGAGGTCACAAACACATACAGTTACATTAGTGCTGTTACAGAGAGAAAGAGTTGTGTACAGTATTCATATGCATGTTTGTTTATGTTTATAGCTGCTCAACAGTCTGACGGAGTGTCTGTCGGTAGACGACCAAAGTTTGAGTGTGTGGAGGCAGTTATACACCAAACACCTGTCCCAGTCCAGGTGACCTTTGACCTCTTGTATACTACTTTTAAACAGCTTTCACAGAACACATTAGTTTATACTTGTTTATAGTCAAAACAAGTGAAAATATCTGCCAGTGCTGAAGTAGTAATCCAGAGTATTTATATATTACATTACTGTCCTTGAGTAATCTAACAGAATACGTTACAAATTACATTTACAGCATCTGTAGTGGAATACTTTTTAAAGTAACCTTCTCAACCGTTTCTCAGTGTATTTCATGCAGTACTGAAAGGTATCGATACAATCGTTCAATCTAACGAAAACTGATGTGTCAATCATGAGTTGAGTTTTAATATAATATTATTGTATGCAACACCATTTCTTTCTCTCTTGGTTTTCATTCTTTGCAGTCTTCTGTTAAATCACCTGCTCAAGTCGTGGAACTCACTGTCACCAAAGGTAAGAGCGAACTAGACATACGAAATCAGTCCTCCTTTGCTCATCACCATCCTGACGTCGTACGCTCTTGTTTAGTTACGGAAAAACCTTCAGGACACCATCCAGTCCTTCAGAGTGACCAATGAAGAGCTGCAGACCACTACAAACACACAGGAAATACAGGAGTGCAACACACTCTGCCATGTAAGACATTTCTGTTATGCAATACCTTTTTTATATACCAAAATGTATATACTTGTGTTGCAATATAAATCAGATATTTCTATAAAAGGGTGTAGCTTATTTTCAGAATTATGCTCTGATCAGGAGCTTTCTCGCCAGTCTCTGCAGTTAAAGATGCGCGGTCAGGGTTTCCCATGGTGGCGTGTGTTGCTGATGATGTTAGTGTTTGGGGCCGGGTTCATCGCACATGACATCAGGTCACAGGGGTCGTTCGCAGACTCCACGACATCACTGTACCTGGAGACGTCAGGAGTCACGGCTGCATCCCAGCAAGCCTGGAGCAAAGTGTCGAACTACAGCCAACAGGGTGTCAGGTGAGAAACTGTTTACACCCTAAACATGTGACAACATCTTGCATGTGTAATGTCATGTGACTCATGAGTGTTTGTGTAGCTGGTTGTCGGAGAACATGCCATATTATTACTCTCGTGCGGTGGAGAAGCTGGGGCCGCTGCTGGAGGACGGGCAGGACAGGATGAAGGTGGCAGCAGTCTTCATCACTAAGAAGAGTTCAGAACTTTTACTGTGGCTACAGGAGAATGTGCCACTACTCATAGAATGGGTGAGAATGATAAGTTTTTACTTTTTCCTTAAAGGGGTAGTTCGCCCAAAAATGAAAAATCGCTCATCGTTTACTCGCCCTCATGCCATCCCAGATGTGTTTGACTTTCTTTCTTCTGCAGAACATGAATGAAGACTTTCAGAAGAATATTTCAGCTCTGTAGGTTCATACATTGCAAGTGAATGGTGACTGGAAATTTGAAGCTCCAAAAACCACATAAATGCAACATAAAAGTGATCCATACGACTCCAGTGGTTTAATCCATGTCTTCAGAAGTGATATGATAGGTGTGGGTGAGAAATAGATCAATATTAAATCCTTTTTTTTTTACTGTAAATCTCCACTTTCACTTTCACATTCTGAAAGTGAAATTGAAAGTGGAGATTTATATTAAAAAAAGATTGAAATATTGATCTGTTTCAGTGTTCAAGTGATCGCATCGCTTCAGAAAACATTTGTTTACCAACTGGAGTCTTATGGATTACTTTTATGCTGCCTTTATGTGCTTTTTAGAGCTTCAAAGTTCCAATCATATTTATTTTTATCCCCTTTTCTCCCAATTCAGAATACCCAATTCCCACTACCTAGTAGGTTCTCGTGGTGGCGTGGGTACTCACCTCAATCCGTGTGGCAGAGGACGAATCTCAGTTGCCTTCGCGTCTGAGACCGTCAATCCGTGCATCTTATCGCGTGACTCGTTGTGCATGACACCGTGGAGACTCGCAGCGTGTGTAGGCTCATGCTACTCTCCACGATCCACGCACAACTTACCACACGCCCCATTGAGAGCGAGAACCACTAATCACGACCACTAGGCGGTTACCCCATGTGACTCCACCCTCCCTAGCAACCGGGCCAATTTGGTTGCTTAGGAGACCTGGCTGGAGTCACTCAGCACACCCTGCATTCGACTAGCGACTCCAGGGGTGATAGTCAGCGTCAATACTCGCTGAGATACCCAGACCCCAATTATTGACGATATTAATCACAGTTGATTATTTGAATATATTGACCATTCTAGTAGAAAATGAATCTTCATACATTTGTGTGTTTTAATTCCTCAGATCAATGTGAATACTCCAGAGAGTGTGTTTCAGTGTATAGAATATGTGAAGGACTTTCTGCTGTATATTCATGAGCAGTTCATCATACCGTCACTTCAGTATCTGAACACGGCGCTACAACACACCTGGCAAAATCTACAGGACTCCTGCAAGTCAGTACTCAACACTACACTCTCGGTTCTAAAGCATACATGATGAAGCATTGCCTTAAATCAGTCTAATCTAATCTTTGTTTCTCTGTAGTGGTGAAGTGTCGCTCCACTGTTTACAAAACCACCTGAAGTCCTTTACAAACGTCACCTGGAGTTACCTGCAGCACGCCACGTCTGCCATCAAGAGCCGAGCACAAGAGCTGCTGTCATGAGTGTGATACACACAGACAGACACACACACACACAGACAGACATACACATATACACACATATACACACACACACACACACATATATATACACAGACATACACACACACGCACACACAGACAGACAAACATACACATATATATACACAGACATACACACACAGACAGACATACACACACACACTCACAGACATACCCACATGTTTTCCCACCTGTCTTTGCTTTTTTTAATTGTTTGGTCAATTTGCATGAGATTTTATATCAGTTGTATGGACAGCTCTGTCTTTTGTGCAGATAAATGCTTTTTCAAAGTGTTTATTGTCACATCTACTGCAGCTGGATGAGATCTTTCTTGAACACTGAATATTAATGTGATAAAGTCAATGGATGAATTTGTAGAACAACTTGAGAGTTTAATTACAAACTTTAACAACTGAATCTTCTGCCTTTATACTGTTCTGAATTCAAATTGACTAAAAGAATTCAGGTTTTGCTAGAGAGGTTCAGTTATTGTTTCAGAAACAAAGTTGGACTCGAGTATTTAAATGCTATGTTTGATTTGAAACAGGTGTGTGTCCTGTAACGAGCTGATTTGTTACTGTGTAAATGGTTTATAAATAAACTACTGCTGTTCAGTTCTGATCAATACATTTCAGTGTGATTTAATTTCATTGGGAAAATGGAAAGCATTTTGTCATGTTCTTGTGGATACCAAAAGCTTATATTAAGATGGATGGATTGTGTCATTTTTTTTTCAAGACTATATATAAACAATTGTTTCTGGAAAAAAAACAAAAACAAAAAAAAAAAAAAACATTTATTTTGAAAAATGAAAGTGTTCGGTTAATGTTACATTCCCTTCGATAGCTCAGTTGGTAGAGCGGAGGACTGTAGAGGAATAAACTGTCATCCTTAGGTCGCTGGTTCGAAGGAGGATTTTTGTAATTTTGTTTATGCTGACCAGTAAATATGTGGTGTTTTGGGGCACATTTATGCTGCTTTTACCTGGTCGCCTATGTTTTTACCGGTTAGACTAGACTAGTTCTTCTGTAAGTGGCTATGTTGTCATGTTTATACATACATTACCATATAAGTTCATATAGTTACAATATTTTCCTCAGAGGGGGATTAGCTCAAATGGTAGAGCGCTCGCTTAGCATGCGAGAGGTAGCGGGATCGATGCCCGCATCCTCCAATTTTTTAAAAAAAATTTTTTTTAGGCATTTAAACAAATATCACAAATTATGTGTGAAACGAAGGGAACAAAGAAAAGCAACACGTTCCAATGCGCCAATTAGTTTAAAACCTTCTTTAAATGTATAATATTAAAATTACTGGGGGAAAAAATGCACTGGAAAGCATGACCACCAACAAATAAAATTCGAGTAATATTATTTTAAATAGTAAAAGTAACGCCATTCAACTTTGACGATTTTTTAAATAAAGCACATTTATGAGCGTTTGGTGTTTTATTATGGTTCACAGACCTTTTCCGGTTACAACGTCCTTGGAGCCAACCCAACCAATCCCTGTACGTTAAGGTGTGAAATAAGCCAATCAGCATGCAGAGCGCAGTTCCTACAAGCCAATCAGCGTGCAGTACGCTGCTCCCGAAGGTCTGGCAGCTGATGAGGGGGTTTGTTTGGGTTTAAAGAGTCGCCTAGTGATCGCTAAAGAAGAAGGAATAAATACAGGTAATTCATCAAAATGCATCGATGACAAATGCATTAATGCTTTTATTTGCGTTTAATATTCCATGCTGCATGCATCAGAAGTGTTTCATCTAGACATCTGTGCTCATTTGGTGTAATGATATATTAAATAGCTGTAATACAGCTAGAGAATGCTACCTTCACTAGCTGGTGGTCTCTGTTTGTTGTTGCAGTGATATTCAGTTATTGTAAATAAGTATGCTTTATCGAGAATTAAAGAATAATACAGGTTTGCGTTGCATCTCTGAAAACCAAAACTGCACCATGGTACAGTGGTGGTAATACTATGGTACATTGATACTGTTTAAATGCCATTTTCATGGCACTGGATGGTACTACAAAGAATACCATAGTATTACTGTCATGGTGGTGTCCAGAAAATATGGTAATATATTTTATGGCATGGTACTGAATGATTACCATATTCATATAACACATGGTATTTCCATCTTCTATAGAGTGTCTATAGAAACACAGTATTTTTGTGCATTTTTATATTAATACCTTTTGTAAGGGGTGTTTTGTATAGCAGATGTAGTTGTCTGGTAGGTGGCATTAATGTATAATATTTTTTTTAAGTGTAAAAACATTTATTAAATGTTGCAGTGTCATGCAATACAACATGTTGTGTGTTGGTGATCTGTAATGTTACATTGGTGGTGTTTTGTGATAAACTCAGTGTCACTGTGGAAACATTATCATGTGTAAATCCTGAAACTGCTTGTCTTTCCAGTTTAATCATTTCACGGATGCTGGAAACATCATTTGAGGGTTCCAGTTCTCTCCTGTGAAACAAGTATTATAAAACAGGTACAGCAGCGTTCTGATAAAATGCAGATTTCTGGGTTGCTCTAGCTTCTTTCGGTGGTTTACTTGAAGATCTGTGTATTTGTATGAAGCTGAGATAATAAAATATTGGCACTCTGTCCTTTTTAAAAAAAAACACTTACTTAGGTGGGGCCTGGGTAGCTCAGCAAGTATTGACTGTGACTATCACACCTGGAGTCACAAGTTTGAATCCAGGGTGTGCTGAGTGACTCCAGCCAGGTCTCCTAAGCAACCAAATTGGCCCGGTTGCTAGGGAGGGTAGAGTCACATGGGGTAACCTCCTCGTGGTCACTATAATGTGGTTCTCGCTCTCAATGGGGCGTGTGGTAATTTGTGCGTGGATGCCGCGGAGAATAGCGTGAAGCCTCCACACGCACTATGTCTCCGCGGTAACATGTTCAACAAGTCACGTGATAAGATGCGTGGATTGACAGTCTCAGACGTGGAGGCAACTGAGATTCATCCTCCGCCACCCGGATTGAGGCGAGTCACTACGCCACCACGAGGACTTAGAGCGCATTGGGAATTGGGCATTCCAAATTGGGAAGAAAAAGGGAGAAAATAATAAATAAATAAAAACACTTATTTATTTAAACATCAAGATTGTATTGATGTTTGTATTGTACCTTGATGGCACCTTGGACAAAGACGCTGTATGCAAAATTTCAAGTCAATTGGACCAACGGTTCCATAGTTAGAGCCGTTTTTACGTTTGTAATTGTTATAGCGCCACCAAGTGGCCGTGGTGCGCAATTTTTGTCATGTGTCCTCAGATTGACCTCCTACATAAGTGTCTCAAATTTTGTGAAAATATCTAATTCCTTTCAAGAGTTATAACCATTTATGTAAAAGTGGCCACGCCCACTTCGTAAGTTTTGGCGTACCGTTGCGACAATGAATTAAAAGCTCAAACTGTTTTTGATGAATATTGATTTTGGGACTCCAGAGAATCTTTTCACTTTGGTTTGGTTCCGATCGGGCAAATGGCTTAGGACTAATTCGAAAAAGAAGTTTTTTAAAATAATCTCTAGTATTTAGCCTACAATTTGATTGACACCAATGATTCTTGAGGCAAAGTTGTTCAGAATGAAGAGATCTATCATATGGTATGAATAACGTGTGTTTGTGTAAAAGACAGCAGTTTATACAGTAGCTGTCTAACAGTACAGTAGCGCCTCCCGATGGCCAATTTTTTTCAAATTTTACACAGACCTCTTCGGCCAAGACATAAATAGGCACACCACGTTTCGTTCTGATCATCCTTTTTTAACCCTGTCTAATAGCTGCTGAAATTTGATTGGTCCGTGGCAGGCATGTTTTTTAAAATATACGTGACTCTCCTCATAGACCTTGATGACACCTTGGACAAAGATGCTGCATGCAAAATTTCAACTCGCTGCGACCAACGGTTCCGTAGTTAGAGCCATTTTTACGTTTGTCATTGTTATAGCGCCACCAAGTGGCCGAGGTGCACAATTTTTTTCATGTGTCCTCAGATTGACCTGCTACATAAGTGTCTCAAATTTTGTGAAAATATCTAATTCCGTTCAAGAGTTATAACGGTTTATGTAAAAGTGGCCACGCCCACTTCGTAAGTTTTGGCGTACTGTTGCGACAGTGAACAGAAAGTTCCAACTTTTTTTTGATAATAATTGATATTGGGGCCTCTAGAGAATCTTTCTGCACTGGTTTGGTTCCGATTGCACAAACAGCCTTGGACTAGTTCGAAAAAGTGGGTTTTTTCATGCCGGAAAATTAATAATAGCCAATTTGTTCAGCTTGAGCCAACGATTCCACCTGAGTCTGCGTTATACGGTTCAGGAGTTATGGACCGACATGCGTTTGGCTTTATTATAGTGCCCCCCATAGGCCTATTATTATTATTATTATTATAATCCTAACAATTACAATCGTGTTTCAGCGCTTCGTTTTTTCACTTGTTATAGTCAAAACAAGTGAAAAAAATCTGCCAGTGCTTAAGAAGCAACCCAAAGTATTCAGATTACATTACTGGCCTTGAGTAATCTAACGGAATATGTTACAAATTACAGCATGTATTCTGTAATCTGTAGTGGAATACATTTTAATAGTAACTTTCCCAACCCTGTATATAAACTAGCCATTTTTCGCAATTTTAAGTAATACTGAGTTGAAAATATGTGTCAGAGTTGAGTGAAAGGTCAGAGGTCAGTGAGGGGTATTTGACGCCCTTCAGGTGTGTATCTCTCACCTGACCGGTTATCCTGTTGTGTGTTCATCTTTCCTCAGGTGTGCAGCGGCTGTGAAGTCGTGTGTGTGTTTGGTGAAGATGTATAGTGTTGAATAAACGCTCGTCTCAATCCCATTCGGTCATGGAGTTCCGCTTTGGGAACGTGGTCTTCAGCTCGCGCTTTGACTCGGGGAATCTGGCCCGTGTGGAAAGAGTTGAGCGACCAGATCCGGACGGTGACACCAGCAGATCAGCCAACGGTTCTGTGCACGCAACACCCGACTATGAGTTCAACGTGTGGACGAAACCCGACTGCGCCAGTACAGAGTTTGAAAATAGCAACCGGTATGAATTTCAGCAACATTGTATTACAGTATCTAATCTGCGTTAGAAGTTAATGTTCATCAGTATCCAAATAGCTATTGAATACTTTTCAAAAATACAGTGGGTTGTGAATGGTGTTTCATGTTGACTGTAAGAGTTTTTCTGTGTTTTTGCAGATCGTGGTTTTACTTTAGCGTGCAAGGGATGTTACCGGGAAAACTGCTGAAGATTAATGTGATGAATATGAATAAACAGAGTAAACTTTACTCTCAGGGCATGGCTCCATTCGTCCTCACACTCCCCGTTAAAACGCGCTGGGAGAGGGTTCGAGAGAGACCAACATTTGAGGTTTTACACACACCAAACTCCATCACAAAGCCTTTGAACAGGATATCTGTATTTCTATTTAAGTCTCTTTCCTGTCTCCTTCTGTTTGATCTGTAATTTTCCAAACTAGTTCTAAAATATCCTGTTACTTTTTATTCATGTCTTAAAATAACTTGCTACTTTTATCATGTCTGAACCAACTTTTATTTCCTACTGAGTAAATTTAGCCCTATGTTTGTTTGTAGATGTCCGACAGTCAGTTTGTCCTGTCGTTTGTTCATCCTCTGCTGGATGTTCGGGGGGTCACTACATACTTCTCCTTCTGTTATCCGTTCTCATACACCGAGTGTCAGGACATGATGCTGCAACTCGACCAGAAGTTCATTAGCAGCAAACACACACTGGGACCCTGCAGGTACCCACACAAACATGCATGTAAATAAGGACATATCATAGACTTCTGTTGTTTTACATAAATCTAATTATAATATTTAAACAATGTTACATTTTGTCAATCCACATAGAGCTTATGGTGAAGTATCTCTCTGTCTCTGTAGTCCTGTAGAGAGTATATACTATCACCGTGAGCTGTTGTGTTACTCTCTGGACGGACACAGAGTGGATCTTATCACGGTTTCGTCCTGTCACGGTCTGTTGGAGGAGCGAGAGCCGCGGTTAGACAGACTTTTCCCCGACCTCAGCACGCCACGGCCACACTGCTTCACTGGAAAACGGGTAAACGTGCTCTTCCCAAACAGTTCAACCTTAGTTTCATCAGTCCACAAAACATTTTCCCAGTAGCGTTGTGGAGTGTCAAGGTGGCCTTTGGCAAACTTCAGGCGTGCAGCAATGTTTTTGTTAGAAAGCAGCAGCTTCCTTCATGATGTCCTGCCATGAACACCATACCTGTTTAATGTTTTCAGTATAGTAGACTCATGAACAGAGATGTCAACCAGTATCAATGATTCCTTCAAGTCTTTATCTGTCACTCTAGGGCTCTTTTTGACCTCATTGTGCATTCTGCGGTGTGTCCTTTGAGTCATCTTGACTGGACGGCCACTTCTAGTGAGAGTACCTATAGTACTAAATCATCTCCATTTATAGACAGTTTGTCTAACTGTGGACAGATGAATATCTAAGCTTTGAGATCACTTTGCAACCCTTACAAGCAACAATTCTTGATCGAAGCTCTTCTGAGATCTCTTTTTTGCAAGTCATGGTCCACGTCAGCAGATACTTATTGTGAATAGCAAACTCACTGATTGAGTGCTTTTTATAAGTCAAAGTAGCTCTAACCCACACCTACAATCTCGCTTCATCAGTTGAATGCCGGGTTTGCCAACTCCTGACTCTAGTTAGCTTTTGTTGACATCATTAGCCTAGGGGTTCACATACTTTTTCCAGCCTACACTGTGACTGTTTGAATGATGTATTTAGTATGTACAAGAACAACACAATAATTTATGTGTTATTAGTTGAAACAGATTGTGTTTGTTCATTATTGTAACTTAGATGAAGATCAAACCAGATTTTAAGACAAATTTATACATAAATGCAGGTAATTCCAAAGGGTTCACATACTTTTTCTTGCCACTGTAGATAGATTGATTGTTGGACTGTGTATCTGTGTATTTGTTTGTTTGTGTATAATCTTGTACATTCTTGTGTGTGTGCAGGTGTTTTTTCTGAGCAGTAGAGTTCACCCTGGCGAGACGCCATCCAGCTTTGTTTTTAACGGTTTCCTGAACTTCATCTTGAGTCAGGATGACCCGCGCGCTCAGATGCTCCGCCGGCTGTTTGTTTTCAAACTCATTCCCATGCTCAATCCCGACGGGGTCGTCAGGGGTCACTACAGGTCACACAGGAGCATCTGTTTTTTTTTTTTTTCTATATTTTTACAACTTTATTACATCCCTCCTTCTTTATGACCTGCTCTTTAATTATTTATTTTCTTTGTGTTTACAGAACAGACTCGCGCGGTGTGAATCTTAACAGGCAGTATGTAAACCCCAGTCCAGATCTGCATCCCTCCATATACGGTGCCAAATCTCTTCTGCTCTACCACCACACACACAGTCACCTTGGCAACAGTGCTGCCTCCGCCCTTAAAACCTCCAACCAATCAAACACCACTCCTCCTCTGACCACGGCCACTGAGCTGGAGCGCTGTCTCAACCTGCGTAATGAGGCGGAGCAAGTGGAGGGGCCGACTCCAATGCAGCTGGAGGAGAGCTGGGAAAAGGGCGGAGTTGAGAGGGAGGTGGGGCCCTGTGATGAGAACGAATCAACGGCGAGCAGAGGGGAAGCGTCGCCCGTGTCAAACCCCGCCCTGACTGAGCAGATCCCGCCCCAGGAGAGCGGAGTGGCCTATTACATCGACCTGCATGGCCACGCCTCCAAAAGAGGATGCTTCATGTACGGCAACAACCTGACGGACGAGACCCAACAGGTGTGTTGGCATTGTGAACTGTCTTGTAATTTTACTATAATTCAGTGATTTCTAAATTACTGAGAGGACACTAGCTTTTTATTCCCAACCCTTTTGGGACACAGTATACATGATATCAGTATAAATCTGTCTAAACAAAGTACATCTAAAGTGATTCTGATCTGATTCTGTAATAACCGTAATAAACTGAAAGAAATGTGTTTACAATATAAGCTCTTATTTCCTTTGTCTTTTCAGGTGGAGAACATGTTGTACCCAAAGCTAATTTCACTAAACTCTGCTCACTTTGACTTTCTGGGCTGTAACTTCTCCGAGAAGAACATGTATGCTCGCGATAAACGTGACGGTCAGTCGAAAGAGGGCAGTGGACGTGTGGCCATTCACAAAACCATCGGCCTCGTACACAGGTACAGACCCGACACACTACAAACCTGGAGTACCCACGACAAATGACCAGTTAGACCAAAGAAGAACAAATCAATCAAATATTAAACCCATGTGATGTGTATTTGAATGTTTGTGTTTTGTTTTTTTGTTGCATTTAGTTACACACTGGAGTGCAATTATAATACAGGCCGCTCGGTTAACACCATTCCACCCGCCTGTCATGATAACGGGCGAGCCACACCCCCTCCATTGCCCACTTTCCCACCCAAATACACACCTGAGTTGTTTGAACAGGTACATTCACACACGTCTAAACATATGCCAGAAACACAGCTTATTTTGAAGGGATAGTTCACCAAAAAAATGTAAATTCAGTCATTGTTTACTCACCCCTGTGTTGTTATAACTCTATATGACTTTCTTTCTTTTTCTGAACACAAAGGGAGAAATTGTGAATAAATGTTGTGCTCAGTGATGTCATACAATGGCAGTTTATGGTGAACACCTCTTCAAGCTTCAAAAGAACACAAAAGTATAATTCAGAAGTCTAATAAATTATTCATGAGACTCATGATTGTTATGAAAGCATACGATAAGATTTGATGAGAAACAAACTGAAATCTAATGTATTATTTAGTGAAAATGTTCACTGACCGTTGATCTCCTGTGTGCGTTCATGATAGGACACGAAAGCAACAGTTCACGCAGCCTCGCGACGTTAGGGCGTTCAAGAGAAAACTCGTTTTGTTGATCTAAAAACAGGCCCTCCACAGCGATAGAGACAACAGAACACAACACAGCTGCACACAAAACAGAACTTTCTAAACATGTATGAAGAGTTTGTAGTCCAAGAATTGATGCATTTCTATGCCCAGCCTTATTTTTTTGAACGGAGTACTCTGAAATCAAACAGAAACATAGAAGAGGCTACAGGACGCCACAGTCACAGCGTGTCCTAATCTGATGGCAAACGACACGTGATAAAAGGTATATTTTCTATGTTATTCAGAGTTTTTGTCCTAACCAGCAGTGACGAGTGACGGTAAATTCTATCGATCGCTTGTTTTCGATTTTCGGCATCGCGCAGGTAACCACTTTGAACTGGCCAAAAACTCTCAAAAATATAAGGCTGGGCATAGAAATGCATCAATTCTTGGACTACAAACTCTTCATACATGTTTAGTAAGTTCTGTTCTCTGTTTTGTGTGCAGCTGTGTTGTGTTCTGTTGTCACTATCACTGTGGAGGACCTGTTTTTAGATAAACAAAACGAGTTTTCTCTTGAACGCCCCAATGTTGCGAGGCTGCGTGAACTGTTGCTCTCGTGCCCTGTCATGAACGCGCACAGGAGATCAACGATCAGTGAACATTTTCAATAAATAATACATTAGATGAGGGTGAGTAAACAATGACTGAATTTACATTTTTGGGTGAACTAATCCTTTAAACGACAGAGAGACCAACACTTCACATGATCGTTGTGTGTTTCAGGTGGGGCGTGCTGTTGCTGTAGCAGCGCTGGATATGGCGCAGTGTAACCCGTGGCCGCGGTTGGTTTTGTCTGAACACAGCAGTCTGGTGAATCTACGCGCGTCCATCCTCAGACAAGTGCGCAACAGCAAGAGCTTGATGTCCAACAACCGGCGAAACGCCAACACAAAGTCCAGCAGCCCACCCAAACCTGCGTAAGACCACACATTCAACAAGTTTGTTTCCAGAGTTTAATTAGTTCATTATAAACATATGCTTTTTTGTGTTTGTGTCAGTAGTTTGAGCAGTTCGGCCTCAGAGAACTCACTCAGCCGTGAGCGGATTAATGCTAACGTTAATGGAAGCCGCCAGACATCTCCTCAGCTCAAGAACTCACCGAGCTTCACCTTCGGCAGTAGCGCATCCAGCCCCGCCAACGCTCACGGCACCAGCACACACAGGCTCTCCAACAGGACCCCGGGGCCCGTCAGAGGTGAGATCACACTTTAAAAACACTGATTAACATGAATCAATTAATGAGGTGCTCTGTAAAATGTCTCTATTATAGGGGATTGACTTGTGAGTCTTTGCGAAATGTCAGTAAGGGCTGAACGATTAATCGGAAAGAATGGAAATCGCAGCTTATCAAAGGGCTGCAAGGGCTGCGATTTAATTAAATAAATAAATAGTCTGCACACGTTGCTTGCTGCAGTTACTGTATGTGCGCAGCTCTGTTCTCTGTAGTGTATTACACATACTCAAAGCACGCATGAGGCTAATGAGCTTTGCACATTATATTTACAGTGCTCTAGATTACCTAACTGCACCTTTACGTAATTCCAAATGTGCTTTGCCGTTAAAAGTTACTATCCATATGCAAAGTAACTATTGGGTCGAATCGGGTCCGATACTGCACTCGTGTACTTGTACTCGTGTTTGTAAAAATGCTCCGATACCATCTGACATATGAATGTCATGATGTAAACATTCAGCGCACAAATAAAAATCACATCATGTCTTCGTGAGATTATTTAGCTGCAAAAGCTGCGATTTAATGAGATAAATATATAGTTTGCATGTGCTGCGCACTTCAAAGTGAATGTGTGGAGACAGTGTTGCGTTGACAGAAAGACACAAAGTGCTCACACCTTTTAGAGATCCTTGTCTCATACACGGAAAACACCATCATGAGAATCACATGCTCTCTTTGTAGCAGATGACAGCGAGCAGAGCGCTTATTCACTTTGTAGCACGAGGCACATACAGACTACATATTTATTTAATTAAATAGCAGCCGTTTGCGGTTTAATAATCACTTTGAATCATGTAGCGAACAGCTTTTCCAGATTGGGAAGCTGCCGTCATAACGTCAGAGCTCCTTGATCATAACAACACAGAAACATTTCAAAATAAAAGCGCAGATAAAATAAAAGCTCCATTTAATTAAGGGAAAAAAGTACGACAGAAATAAATCACTACTGTATAGTTATATAATATTCACTCTAATACTACTAATAAAAATTATAATAATAAATCAATAGTAATTTTATTATATTTAAGCAATATCTCACCCATATGAAGCTCTTTTATGCAGCACTTTATTTGACAGAATAACTCCAATGATGTATTGGATTGTGCTGTGAGTGAGGTTCTGTATAAAAGCACTTCGTTTGATAAAAAATAATACAATATGGTTATATTTTCATTTGATTAAAGTTTTAATTAATTCATTTATTTAAGCACCACATTGATGATAAAATTGAAATAAATTGATTGTATGGAATTCAGAAAAAATCAGGTATCGGACTCTGTATCGGTATCGGTGATTACCAAAAAGAAGTAATGGTACTCGTACTCTTTCTCAAAAAAATGGTATCGGGACTTCCCTAAAAGTAACCTCATAACACAGAGTTTTTGTGGAGAGAAGGGTGGATGAGAGCATTTCTCTGCATATTGTTTTTGGGAGTAGCATACACCCTCCTAAAGCGGCAGACACTCTGGGAGGGGTGATTACTGCTTTTGGAAAAGGTCATGAGGCATCAGTGTATTACTCCCTGCTAATTCAGAGTCTGGGGGACGGAGTTTTAACTTCTCTCAAGAGATTATTTCGGAGAAAGATTTAAACTTGGTATTGGAGGAGGGGGTGTGGGCTAGGATTCTAAAAAACATCAAGTCTGCATCTAGAGATGCAAGGGTGTGTCTGATGCCATTTAAGATTTTACATCGATTCTATTGGACCTCTTCTAGACTGTATAGGCGTGGTCTAAAAGACACACCCACCTGCTGGAGATGCCAATCAGAAGATGGAGACACAACCCATGTTTTTTAGGGGTGTGTTAAGATCCAGGGGCGTTGGTTGAGGGTTCAGAGTTTTGTGTGTGACGTGTTGGGGACTCGGGTTTCGTTTTGCCCCAGACTCTGTATTTTAGGCGATGGGGCGGTCATCAGTATCGGGAATAAACACATAAAAAATTGGGTTCTGACCAGTGTGATGACAGGCAGACAGATTGTTTTAAGGGGATGGAAGTCGGCTGGAGCGCCCTCATTTCGGGAGTGGTGAGGGTGGGGGAGATGGGGAGTGTGGCTGCTTTCGAGGAGGTGTCATATAGAAGGCTGGGGATCTGGGAGTCATTTGATGGGAAATGGGGCTGTTATTTGGAATTTTTGGGGGACTCTCGGGGAGGGGCTGTGGAGAGAGAGGCGTAGTTTTATATGTGTATGATTATTCTATTCTTGTGTGTGTGTGTGTGTGTGTGTGTGTGTGTGTGTCTGTGTGTACTTAAGTGTGACCACAGGGATGTTCGTTGGGGGTCGGGGTGGGGTTGTTGATTGGGGAGGGGGAGGGGTAATAGAGGGAGTTAAATGTTGATTCAATGTATATTTGTTTTGTTTTTCTTTGTCAGCTGTTTGAATCAATAATAAATAGATAAATAAATATTAGTATTAGGGTGCTGGGTAGCTCAGCATAGTTGGCATCTTTGCTGGTCACTTTTTTAAATAGTTTGAAAGCAAATGAAACAAAAGTTAAACAGCAGCTCAGAATGATCAGACATGATTTAAATACCCAAATGTAATGTTTAGTGTGTTTAAGTGTGTTTTGTTTCCTGCTGTAGACTGTAAAGCTCAGGAGAAAAGACGACCGCATCACCAGCATCAGCGGCTCACCCTTCGCCAGCAGGCCTCCGCACACCCCCCTCTCTCGCCCTCTTCCTCCTCCTCATCCTCCCCGTCCTCCTCATCCTCAGGAGGGGCCCCGGGCCCCTGCTCCATCAGTATGGCAGGTCTGTACACCCTCCAGCCGCCCAGTCTGGCTCAGATCCTGCCCTCTCTGCAGGTCATGCCCTGTCCCAGCCTGCTCTCCAAACTGCCCCCCCTGCAGGCCTTCCTCAGCGACAGCAGGGCAACCCCGACTCCCGCGCCAGAGTAACCGGCCCATCACTGTTTCTGGTTGTGTTTGAGTGTGTTTGTGGTACTTTAAATAAGTTTAATTTTATTTATATTTATTGTGTTGGAGTTTTCTCTCTCCATGTAGCGCCTAAAAAGACTATTTAAAGGATTATTTGGCACATTCATTAAGAAATAAGAGATTTTATTTATTATGACTAAATCTAGTGATCTTTATTGTTGAGGCCTTACATTTTACATTCATGATTGAGTGGAAGTAGAAAATGCACGATTATGGGGTGACACTCACAATAACATGTCCAGCTCATATTTAACCTCAGAATATAAAGAAAAAAAAAAAAAAGCATATTTTTCAGAAAATGAAGCCTATTTTTAGGAACGATAAGATTGTTTGCATTGTGACATTATTTTCATGACAATAAAGAACAGACATTTTACTTTTGAGTTTGTACCGCTATGATTTATAAACACTAAAAACACTTGACAATTTAAATAATATATTATTTATTTATTTTTAAATTAGAAAATAGAATTGTATTCCAATTAAATTCAAATTTGGGATGAAAATATTTTTTTAATTGTTATAAAATTAATGCCACAAATAATAAATCTCAGAAATAAGCTTAAAAACATTATACTTTTTTTTTTTTTTTAGTATTCTCTTTTGATATTTTAGTTTTTTCTTTTAATTTCTTATTTCTCTCATTACTGTAATACATCCAGACATTTTACTTTTGAGTTTGTACCGCTATGATTTATAAACACTATAAACACTTTACAATTTAATAATTTATCATTTTTTTTTATTTTTTATTTTTTTTATTAGAATTATATTCAAATTAAATTCAAATTTGGGGTGAAAATATATTTTTTAATTGTTATAAAATTAATGCCACAAATAAAAAAATCTCAGAAATAAGCTTAAAAAATATAATATTTTTTTTATTATTCTTTTTTAATTTTGTATTTCTTTCTTTTGATATTTGGGGTAAAATATGACCCGGATATGTTGATTTGTTTTGTGAGATTCACTCTATATGAAAGTTAAAAATCTGAGACACTAAAAACACGTCTGAGAACTCTTACGATGTGACTTCACTGTTTGGGTCGCTCCGATTCCATAAAGTCATTTAAAGACAAATTAAAGATTTTGTTTTTATCACAATGCACTTTTATTGTTTATCAAGCTGAAAGTGAATATATTCTCAGAATGCGTCATTGAATGTATGGGGTAGTCATGGTGACACAGACCGGCCTGTAGCAGCGGTGCGATTGTGTTCAAATGCTGTTTTCTACTCTTACACACGTTTTGTTTGCAATAATCCTGTTCGCCTTTATTCTTCATTCTGGCGACTTTTTCCACTATGCAGCCTTTACCTGTATGTGTATCATACTCCGGTGACTCTCACATGTGTAGCTCCTACAGTATTTCACCCCAAACTCAAAAGAAAGAAAAAAGAAATCATAATTTGTCAGTTTTAGGACCATTAAAGGATTAGTTCACCCAAAAATGTCAATTCAGTCATTGTTTACTCACCCCTGTGTTGTTATAACCCTATATGACTTTCTTTCTTTTTCTGAACACAAAGGGAGAAATTGTGAATAAATGTTGTGCTCAGTGATGTCATACAATGGCAGTTTATGGTGAACACCTCTTCAAGCTTCAAAAGAACACAAAAGTATAATTCAGAAGTCTAATAAATTATTCATGAGACTCATGATTGTTATGAAAGCATACGATAAGATTTGATGAGAAACAAACTGAAATCTAATGTATTATTTAGTGAAAATGTTCACTGACCGTTGATCTTCTGTGTGTGTTCATGATAGGACACGAGAGCAACAGTTCACACAGCCCCCTCGCGACATTGGGGCGTTCAAGTGAAAACTCGTTTTGTTTATCTAAAAACAGGCCCTCCACAGCGATAGTGACAACAGAACACAACACAGCTGCACACAAAACAGAGAACAGAACTTACTAAACATGTATGAAGAGTTTGTAGTCCAAGAATTGATGCATTTCTATGCCCAGCCTTATTTTTTTAAGTTTTTGGATCATTCACAGTGGACGGAGTTACCTGCATGATGTCGAAAATAAAAAACAAGTGATCGATAGAACGTACCGTCACTCGTCACTGCTGGTTAGGACAAAAACTCTGATTACCATAGAAAATATACCTTTTATCTCATATAGTTTGCCTTCAGGTTAGGACACGGTGTGACTGTGGCGTCCTGTAGCCTCTTCTATGTTTCTGTTTGATTTCAGAATACAAATAAGGCTGGGCATAGAAATGCATCAATTCATCAACTACAAACTCTTCATACATGTTTAGTAAGTTCTGTTCTCTGTTTTGTGCAGTTGTGTTGTGTTCTGTTTTCACTATCGCTGTTTTTAGATAAACAAAATGAGTTTTCGCTTGAACGCCCCAAAGTCACGAGGGGGCTGCGTGAAATGTTGCTCTCGTGTCCTATCATGAACGCACACAGGAGATCAACGGTCAGTGAACATTTTCACTAAATAATACATTAGATTTCAGTTTGTTTCTCATCAAATCTTATCGTATGCTTTCATAACAATCATGAGTCTCATGAATAATTTATTAGACTTCTGAATTATACTTTTGTGTTCTTTTGAAGCTTGAAGAGGTGGTCACCATAAACTGCCATTGTATGACATCACTGAGCGCAACATTTATTCACAATTTCTCCCTTTGTGTTCAGAAAAAGAAAGAAAGTCATATAGTGTTATAACAACACAGGGGTGAGTAAACAATGACTGAATTTACATTTCTGGGTGAACTATCCCTTTAAGGGTTTTGCAGTGTGATCATTTTCATTTATATCATAATTAAGCATATTTCGGCACAAATTCTCATTACTGTATTGCAAAAAAATACAGTACTTGCTTTTGATTTAGGGGTGAAATATGACCTGGACGTGAGATTCACCTGTTTGCAATGCATGTGTTTGTGTGTGAGAGAGAGTGTGTGTTATTGCCAGTGTTGTGTGAAGTTGTGTCTGTGTTGTTAATGTATAACGGTAATAATTATACAGAAGCAGCCGTTTTATGCACATAGAGCTGCTTGAAATCCCAAATTATTTTCAGCACACTTTGGGAACTACAGTAAAGCACATGCCCAACAGATTCCCACTGATACAACTAGTTAGCCTGTAAACACTCGTTAACAAATATAATGTGTAGTTAAAATGTGTACATGTGATATACAGTGAAAGTCGCTCTAGTGTTTGGCTGAGATTTGATGGTCAGTATCGTGTGTTCGTGTCATCTGTGCTCATGTCTCATCTCTAATGTGATTTCACTACAACTCTAAAGTATAAATGAGTTACTTCCTCACCTCTGTTCTCTTGGTTACCTAATTCTGTTTTTCATATATGGGTGAACTGTTTTCATGAGATTCACACATATTTCTCTTCAAACTGTAATATCATTATGGATTTATATCTAAAGTCTGTTTCTAATATTTCAGACTGTAACAGCGGCTCGTCACAATACAACCAGAAACACGCGTCTCTTCTGTGCAATGCAATAACATGTACGTCATATAATCATAATGTATGGAATTATTCAAGTGGTCCAGTTATCTCACCTGTTGATCTTTCCTCTAATAAACATTCTTCTGTTGGAACGCAAACTGCCTCTGTGACCTTTGACCTTTCTTTACAGTTTCACTCTTGACCTTGACTCTCGGGGTGGCCAACTTCTGTGATGTCACTTCCTGTTAGTCTTTGTGGTTCTCTCTGTGTTTATATCTAAACATCCTTAAAAAAAGATTATTATTATTATTATGGAAGCCCAGAACCGCAAGGTAAAAAAAAAATCAGTAGGTGAAATTTTTTTTTTAGGTGCCTTGGAGCGGATGTCCTACAAAAAAACAACTTCTCTGCATTTTTTTATTTTTTTTTATTTTTTTATTTTTTTTTTTGTATATATTTTTTTTTCTTGATTAGGATTTATAAACACTAAAAACACTTGACAATTTAAATAATATATTATTTATTTATTTTTAAATTAGAAAATAGAATTGTATTCCAATTAAATTCAAATTTGGGATGAAAATATTTTTTTAATTGTTATAAAATTAATGCCACAAATAATAAATCTCAGAAATAAGCTTAAAAATATAATATTTTTTTTTTTTTTAGTATTCTCTTTTGATATTTTAGTTTTTTCTTTTAATTTCTTATTTCTCTCATTACTGTAATACATCCAGACATTTTACTTTTGAGTTTGTACCGCTATGATTTATAAACACTATAAACACTTTACAATTTAATAATATATCTTTTTTTTAAATTTTTTTTTTTATTAGAATTATATTCAAATTAAATTCAAATTTGGGGTGAAAATATATTTTTTAATTATTATAAAAGTAATGCCACAAATAAAAAAATCTCAGAAATAAGCTTAAAAAATATAAAAAATTTTTTTTATTATTATTCTCTTTTAATTTTGTATTTCTTTTTTTGATTTTTGGGGTAAAATGTGACCCAGATATATATATATATATATATATATATATATATATATATATATATATATATATATATATATATTTTAGGTGTCTTAGAGAGGATGTCCTACAAAAAAACAACTTCTCTGCATTTTTAATATTTTGTTTTCTTGATTAGGATTTGAAAAACATTCTTGTTATTGTATTATACTATCATTATAAATGTATAAATCAACAGATAAAGGACCACAGACATTCTGTCACCTTGTCAGCATAGGATTTCATGCCGAGTTTTTTTTTAATTGTTAGCTAGCAAAAAATAAATACATTAATAATAATTAGTTAATAGAGGATTTTTTTTTCTTAGAAAAAATAATTTCAAAGAAAAAAACAGATTTTTTTTTTCAGAGAAATAAAAATATTTTCAGAATAAAAATTGACAATTTTTTTGTTGCAGGTGATTTTAAAAAAAAAATCTTATAGATGTTTAAGGGGCCGTTTACACGACAACATTTTCAACTAAAAACAGAAAACGTTTTATACGTTTTGGCTGTTCATTTACACGACAACGCCGTTTTGGGGCCTGAAAACGCAAACTTTTGAAAACGGGTTTCAAAGTGCACGTTTTTGAAAACGATGCCGTTATCGTCTCCGTGTAAACATACAAAAATGCGAATTTGTGAAAACGATGACGTCATGCGCACGCGTATTACGTGTTCAGTCTATAGGCATGCGCGCGAGTACTTCAAAACAACAATGCCGGACTACAGGACTGTGTTTGTCCAGACAAAATTGCTCGATGCTTTCGCCATCTTCATTGTTTGTATTCACCGCTCTGTGGAAGAATGCTTATGTGCGCAGGCGCCTAGTGTTTCTTTACAAAGTGACAGCGCCAACTACTGGCCTGGCATGCATAATACAGCGCTTTTAGTCGTTTTGGCGGATCCGTGTGAATGGGGATCGTTTTGACAAAGTTGTCGTCTGTACGTGAAACTTTTCAAAAATGCAAAGGAACACTTTTCTGTTTTTAGTACATCGTTGTCGTGTAAACGGCCCTTTAGAGTGGATGTCCTAAAAAAAAAAAAGTTACATTCTCTGAATTTTTTTCTTTGAAATTTTTTGACTTTTTAATGTTACATGTTTTTTTTTTCTTAATTAAGATTTGCAAAACATTCTTGTTATTGTATTGTACAATAATTATAAATGCATAAATCAACAGATAAAGGACCACAGACATTCTGTCACCTTGTCAGCGTAGGATTTCATGCTGAGGTTGGTACCATATGCTAACTGTTAGCTAGCAATAAATAAATAAATTCTCATATGTTGCCTTTTGAGGAGAAAAAATGTATTTGCAGAGACTGTTGTTGTTGTTATAGAACATCTTAGAAAGGCACTAAAAAAATAAAATTCAGTGATTTTTTTTTCACCTTGTGGTTCAGGGCTTCTGTAATAGACACTTAAGAAACAGTAAAGATTACAGGAAGCATCATTAACACACACACACACACACACACACACACACACGTGCAACTGTAAAATCATCAAAGATATGTTGTACAGTCTGTCTTGAATTGCATTTTTAATATTATATGACATACTATCCTGCCCTAAGTCAGCATGAACTTCATCATGAGCACACCCTGTTGCTATACCAGCTCTTTTTTGCCGTTACCATGGTTACCAAAGCATTTCAGTTACTGTAGAAAGTTGCAATATTACAATCATATGGTTACAAGAGCTGCTCTTCAACTGAGACATCAGATTTGATAACGCCCTCTGTTTCTGTTCTGTCCAGTGTGCCTCAGAAAAGACGTCCCTGAGTGTGGTGGGCGGGGCATCAAGACTGGTAGATCAGGGCCCGCCCACTCTCATACATCACAGCAGAGGAAGGCATTCCCTATACAGGTAGAGCTTGAGTGCAAATAACACATGTGCCAGAAGTGTTTATAAACAGGGAGATGGTTTGATGCATTTTAAGATTGTTTGTACTTTTACAGGAACCTCAGCAGGAGTCTATGGATTTCTTGACATTTATAGAACACAGCAGGTACAATTATTCAGACATCTGAATTTGTGTGTTTTCAGTACAGATGATATTTCACGATAATTGATGATTTTTTTTATAAGACTTATGGTATATACAATGGCCCCAAAGAATATTTGGACACTTAAGTGACCCTTTAAAATGTTCTGAATGTCATTGCATTAGATTATAAGATGTCTAAGCAAGTGTCAGTTATTTAAAAGATAGCACAAGCACACTTTTCAAGCAAAACATCTGACAAAGTACATTTGTTAGGTTTGAATTGATGAAACAATAACAAAAACTCAGTTTGTTTTTCTTGAAAAGGAATAGTCAACACGAAAATGATAATTCTGTCATGATTTACTCACCCTCGTGTTGTTCCAAAACCGTATGTCTTTCTAAAGCAGAGCACAAAAGATGATGATGAATATTGAAGTCTTTCTTTTTAATATAATGGCAGTGGACAGTACTTCACTTTAAGGCTTAAAAGCACCTAAAAGTGTTGCATGGACTACTTTTAGGATGTTTTGTGTGCTTTTTATGCTTTAAAGCAAGTCACTATTGTATTGAGACGAGGGACCGGGATATTCATAGTTTTGTTACATATAAAAAAGTAAGTCATATGGGTTTGGAACGACATGAAAATTATTACATTATTTAATTTTTAGAATTAATGTTTTGGGGTGATCTATCCCTTTAAGTATCCAAATTGTTTGTGGTCATCTCTCTCTGGTATCAGGTTGGAGCTGCAGCCGCAGCCCAGTCGTATCCCGGTGCGGAAGGACAATCAGTCAGCTGTACCCCCTCTCTCGGGCGTCTCCCAGACCCTGAAAGTGTGGAAACTAATCAAACCGGGCATCAAAAAACACCTGGCAGGTCAGACAAGATTACGTTTACACGGATGCACTTACTGTGTAATGAAAGACTATGTGGCAAGACACTGCACCGGAATAAACATTAAAATACAGACTTAAATGTTATATGTTCGTTTACATGTGACTAGTGTGATTAAATGCTTATTGACCTTGTCTGGGCTAAGTTACGGCTAATAACTTCTGTGATGACCCATGTAAAGCCGGGAGAGTTGCAGTAAACCCGGAACTTTAACTGATGATTTTTAATATTTAAAGGGGTCATGAAATGCATTTTTTATTATTTTAATGTTCCTTGAGGTTCACTTATGTTATTAGTAGTGCTGTTAGACGGTTAACAATTTTAATCGCGATTAATCGCTTTTCGTAGTTAATTGCGATTAATCGCAGATTTTTAAAGTGCTGAAATTTGACTGTAAATATTCTTCCTTTCCT
Organism: Myxocyprinus asiaticus; assembly: GCF_019703515.2. Lineage (NCBI taxonomy): Eukaryota > Metazoa > Chordata > Actinopteri > Cypriniformes > Catostomidae > Myxocyprinus > Myxocyprinus asiaticus. The sequence continues at coordinate 31,797,727 of NC_059388.1, read as the reverse complement.
GTGAAAATACATTTATTTCCTTCTTAGGAAAGAAAGCAAAACAATATGTAACAATATAATGCTTTATTAGTATTTTCCAAACAAAGCCTTCCACAGTATAAAGATAGAAATGCCCTAAAATAGCACCAATTGAAGTAACATTAAACGTTTCCCGAAGTCTAAGTGGGAGTTTGTTTAATTGAAGGAACTAGTCCCCACATAGGTTATGTTCCACTTTGTTACAGGAGTCGTGAAGTTGCGTTCATGATTCGCATCAGGGCGTCAGCGCCGCTTTGAACTCCGCATGAAAAGCGCTTGCAGACAAAAACGTCTCATTCAGCGTTTTGCCCCTTACTTACATATGTGTGTGTTTGTGGTGTGTGCGTCAGTGTAATGGCTCCGGGTGGACACATCGCAAAGGTTCTGCCCTTCCAACCAGTGTTTATGCTGGTTTATGCTGTATTAATTGTAAATGCATTAGTCGCGAATGTGAAAAATTAATGTGTTAGACTTTTTTAATTAATTGCATGCGTTAACGCGTTAATTTTGACAGCTCTAGATGTAAGTAAAGTTTTTTTGCACTAAAAATATTATATTTTTAAAACATGATCATTTTCCACCCTCATTCTGACCCTCTGTCTGAAACGCCCGGTTTTGGTGCTGCTTCTCCTTTAAGACTTGACAGTACACGCCCACTGTTCTGATTGGCTCTTTGCTCTTGATTGACATGCTTTCGCTACTTGCCATATCACTGCTCACCACAGCTGGGCGGAGCTACGGAAGTGATTAAAGGGCGGGGCTACGGAAGTGATTAAAGGGCGGGGCTATGGAAGTGATTAAAGGGCGGGGCTACGGAAGTGATTAAAGGGTGGGGCTACGGAAGTGATTAAAGGTAAAGTAGGTGCTGATGTGTTGTTGTGGAGGTCAGATGCAAATGTCTACCACAGTGTGACATCACAATGTGGAGGATTTACAGAATGAGTCGTTTTTGCAGCTTGGATTCAACAAATGCTCTTTTGCAGTGAAGAGGAAGTTTTGAGTTCTGAAACTTACAGTATGTTTGAATAGCACAATAACCTCTTATATGTCAAAATATCAAGGAAAATTTGATTCCTCATGACCCCTTTAAGGGACACCGTAAACTGTTTATTCCAGAAGTGTTGAACTACACTGGAATAATTTTATTTATTTATTTATTTATTTTCTCCCCAATTTGGAATGCCCAGTTCCCAATGCGCTCTAAGTCCTCATGGTGGCGTAGTGACTCGCCTCAATTGGGGTGACGGAGGATGAATCTCAGTTGCCTCCACGTCTGAGACTGTCAATCCACGCATTTTATCAAGTGGCTTGTTGAACGCGTTACCGTGGAGACGTAGCGCGTGTGGAGGCTTCAACGCTATTCTCCGCTGCATCCACACACAACTCACCACACGCGCCACTGAGAGCGAGAACCACATTATAGCGACCACGAGGTGGTTACCCCATGTGACTCTACCCTCCCTAGCAACCGGGCCAATTTGGTTGCTTAGGAGACCTGGCTGGAGTCACTCAGCACGCCCTGGATTCAAACTTGTGACTCCTGGGGTGATAGTCAGCGTCAATACTCTCTGAGATACCCAGGCCCGCAATAATATTGTAATATTATTGCTGTAGCTGCATGTTTTGGTGTTAATCAGAGATGTTGATGTGTGTTAGGTGTGTCTGGGAAAGGCGGTCCTTCTCTGCGTCTGGCCACGAAGGTCCTTCTGAGGAACCAGAGTTCAGGAAGCACCACCAATAAAACACCTGCCACAGATACACACGAAAACAGGTACCACACAAGCGGACATCAAGAGCTCTCCTCTAAATGAAACCTACCAGATTATTTTGACTTGTAAAACACCAAACCCTTGTGTCTCAACAGATCACTGCAGACGTGAATCTCCTCACACACCGGAAAAAGGCCTTCATGTTGAACTGTATTTGAAGAGTCTTCACATTAGAGCTGCTGAGACAGTTTTAAATGCTTATAAGCACAAGAGTGGGAGCAGTTTGAAGAGTTTTGTATCTGTAGACTTTCACAGATATCATATAACCAGTAAATGAATCGTTAAACCCACAGGTGCCCACACTGGCACAATTACACTAAAGTCACCCCATAAAGGAATATTCCAGGTTCGATACAAGTTGACAGCATTCATTTTGATTCGTCCCTCCTTTTCTTTAAACAAATACATTAAATTAACAGATGAGATTGTGAGTTTACCCTCACAAAAAGAACAGAAGTGATGGTATCTGATGGTAATAACATGCTACTTTAGTACATATCATAGTGTTGATGGATTAATATATTCATATATTATGGTATTTAAACAGCACTGCAGGTATTACCATCTTGTTAGTGTACAAAAAGCATCTTTACAGTAATACTGTGGTACTGTGGTACTGAAGTTCTTTGCCATCAGTAAACACTTTAATTACATTAAATTGATCATAATGACCAGAATGTTCATTCAGAGTATTGATTATTTTGATTAGATGTGATAAAAGGCATGGTTATCTAATCCTGGACACGTTAAAGCTTATAATCAACTGTGTATATCATAGTTAATCTTATAGTTGAATCAGAATTACTGACATTGATATGTTTATGATGTTTGTGATGAAACTGTCCGCAGCTCGAGCAATCAGAGAGAGAGAGAGAGAGAGAGAGAGAGACATGTCACAACCTGAATAATTAACTAATATTGTGATTTTTCCAATTATTAATGTGGTATAAAAAAAAGTTACTCAGAGGTCCTTAGAGGACAAAAAATGTCAGTGTCAAAAAACTGCCATAAATATAGTATATATTAATATTATTTTCCACTTTCACTTTCATTTTTAAACCAACATCAGTCCTGATCATGACTTCCAAATATTCATTCATTTTCAGGATTTTAACCCTTTAAATGCCAGTTTGTTTATATAATGCCACTGTTGTTTACACACACACACACACACACACACACACACACACACACACACACACACACACACATTTCTCAATGCACACATACAAAACACACTCTGACATCCATACCAACACAACCACACAATTTTAACTGCATCATTTATTCAATTGGCCTGCAGTGCTCTATAATACAGCAAACAGAAAATAGGGGAAAAGCTTGTATTTGCTCCATAGGCCAAACATGAGAAAAATGGCGCCATCTGGTGGAAAATATTAAAAATGTACATTTTGAAGCCAGGGCTCCGGAATGAAAGCATAATATCATAGAATTCATGATTTTATGCTTTAATGGCACTGGGATCAAATATTGCAGTTTTAATGGGTTTCAATGGGGACATTTTTGTCCTGAAGGTCCTGAGTGTAACTATTTTGTGTACAGAGTGTATTATAGATGTATTATAGGAACTGAGGTTGAACTATCAAAATTCCCCCCAAAATACACACCTTTGGCAAAATGTATGCTGTTGGCATTAACACAGCCAAAATGATCGAAAAAACAAAAAGGTCGCACAAGGGTTAAATAAATAGTAAATACATTCCACCATGTTTTATTTCTTCAGTACATGATCGTCGGTTACGCACGTCATTAACCACTATGACGCATTTGTTGCGCTGGCCAATCACGGCGCGCCGGCGTTTCCTGTGGGCGGAGCCTCGTGTTACAATGCAGCTCTGACAAAGTGTTGGTGCGGCGCGAGCCGCCATTTCAAAGCAGAATAAACACACGGGATTTACGGACGGTTATAAACAATATCAGTGAATATTTGTGAAGGTTCGTTGTTTTGAAAAGCTCTCGGTGTTTTAAGGTAAGACTCAGCACACAGGAAAATCACTATGAGCTCGTAACAACCAGTGTTGGCGTGTTTAATGTGTCAGTGAACCGTTAAATCTTACCGTCGACTTCATTAATTCAACTGAATTGCATCAGCAGCTCGTACATCAAGATTAAATATGCATTTAGCAGTGTTTCTTTAATAGTTTAGCGTTTGTTTGTGTCCTCTGCGCATGCTCATCAGTCCAGGTTGATTTTCATGTTGTTATTTAAGTCACCTGTGATGCTCTTAAACCTTAATTTAATGATCTAAATGTTTCCTAATTAGCTTAATCCCTTAGAAATCATCAAACGAATGTAAAATGCCTGACTTTGTGTCAGTAAACACATTTAGTGACAATAATAATCACATTCAGGTGTAATAACACACGAACAACAGCGAAGGGAGCAAATACATTTATAAACTTGGTTTTTAATAATTCACATGCCAAATACTACATGGAAATAAAATAATATTACTGTGCGTCACAGTATTACTATTGCTGTCAACTCTCCATGAAATCAAAAAGTGATTTTGTGGCTTTTAGTCCATGTATGTTATCTTTAAGGTCATTTATATCCAAGTGTACTTGTAAAAGTTGAAAAATACATTTATCTAAAGCGACTTCCAGTTGAACCGCATTTTAAATAGATATGCACATCTAAAATTTACAGTCTTTCTCTTCCAGGAAAACAGACCAAAAATGTTGATGACATCATCTTGCACTCAGGGGCGGATCCACATTTTTGTCCAATAAAATGCTCTCTGAAATGAGGATGCCCCTCCCACTTATTCCACCTTCCTCTCAGGAGCAAATCATGACTCACGGCTGTGACGTAAACTAAAGCCTATTGGCTATTAAAAAAAGACAAGCCCTCAACTTCCTGTAGGAAATACGTAAACAAAACAAGAAAACTGCTCTTCTTGAAACATTAAATTGGGTCTTTAAAGACATGAACTATTAATAACTTTCTTCTTGAGATGGTTTCCATCTTGCACCAGGTTTCCACTCTTCAAATGCTGCGTGTACAGTATACATCCTCACAGTATGGGGTTAAATGCATGCCCGCATGTCTGAACCGAAGTGTCTCTGACATGCATTTCTTTAGATGCCTCGTTTTACAGTTGGCCATGTCTGCATTCACACTATTAATACACGGCCTGTCTGCACACTCTGGAATCCCCGCGATCCGGATCAGCTGCTTATATTCCAGCCGGCCATTTGATGATGGAAGCGCTGGCATGTTAAACCTGTCGTGTGTCTTTAACCGACAGCGAGACACGAAAGGAAAACGTTTGATGTTTTCCAGTCCATGCATCTGGATTTGGGTCAAAGTTGAAGTCTTGGTTAATGGGGTCAAAGATGAGTTTAGGGTGAATCAGGGTTTAGGGTTGTCATCTTCACAGGTCTGGTGTGAAGACATATGTCAGAAGTTTACATACACATTAGCCAAACACATTTAAACTCAGTTTTTCACAATTCCTGACATTTAATCGTAGAAAACATTCCCTGTCTTAGTCAGTTAGGATCACTGCTTTATTTTAAGAATGTGAAATGTCAGAATAATAGTAGAGAGAGTGATTTATTTCAGCTTTTATTTCTTTCATCACATTCCCAGTGGGTCAGAAGTTTACATACACTTTATTAGTATTTGGTAGCATTGCCTTTAAATTGTTTAACTTGGGTCAAATGTTTTGGGTAGCCTTCCACAAGCTTCTCACAATAAGTTGCTGGAATTTTGTCCCATTCCTCCAGACAGAACTGCTGTAACTGAGTCAGGTTTGTAGGCCTCCTTGCTCACACACGCTTTTTCAGTTCTGCCCACAAACTTTCTATCAGATTGAGGTCAGGGCTTTGTGATGGCCTCTCCAATACCTTGACTTTGTTGTCCTTAAGCCATTTTGCCACAACTTTGGAGGTATGCTTGGAGTCATTGTCCATTTGGAGGACCCATTTGCGACCGAGCTTTAACTTCCTGGCTGATGTCTTGAGATGTTGCTTCAATATATCCACATAATTTTCCTTCCTCATGATGCCATCTATTTTGTGAAGTGCACCAGTCCCTCCTGCAGCAAAGCACCCCCACAACATGATGCTGCCACCCCCATGCTTCACGGTTGGGATGGTGTTCTTCGGCTTGCAAGCCTCACCCTTTTTCCTCCAAACATAACGATGGTCATTATGGCCAAACAGTTCAATTTTTGTTTCATCAGACCAGAGGACATTTCACCAAAAGTAAGATCTTTGTCCCCATGTGCACTTGCAAACTGTAGTCTGGCTTTTTTATGGCGGTTTTAGAGCAGTGGCTTCTTCCTTGCTGAGCAGCCTTTCAGGTTATGTCCATATAGGACTCGTTTTACTGTGGATATAGATACTTGTCTACCTGTTTCCTCCAGCATCTTCACAAGGTCCTTTGCTGTTGTTCTGGGATTGATTTGCACTTTTCACACCAAACTACGTTCATCACTAGGATACAGAATGCGTCTCCTTCCTGAGCGGTATGATGGCTGTGTGGTCCCATGGTGTTTATACTTGCGTACTATTGTTTGTACAGATGAACGTGGTACCTTCAGGTGTTTGGAAATTGTTCCCAAGGATGAACCAGACTTGTGGAGGTTACAATAATACAGATTTTAACAAAGAACTATAGACCGATACTGATATTTTGCTACTTACCTTATTTTTCTTATCAGATCCCTGTTTTGCTGGGAAATCATGCTTTAAAAGAAGTGCAAAGAGGCAGAAAAGCTGTTTTATCATTTTAAAAATAATGCTGATTGCGTTCTATATTTAAACGCAGACTTTCAAGCATTCGTAGTTACGCAAGACAATATTGTGATTTCAGTCTCATCTCAGTCAATCATTCAGCATGAATGGATATCTTACCGATGTTTCATAAGTCAGAGTTTGCTGGTTTCAAAGCATTTTGAATGGTTTTACCTCATCATGTATAGGTAAGTGCTGCTTTCACAACTGTCACGTGTGTAACAACGTTTTTCCTCAATGTGAGAATGATTATAAATTAAATATTACATGTTCTTTGGAGTGCCAGTCCTTCTACATTCTGTGGCTATCATTATTTCTGGATTGTAAAAACTCGAATGCACAAAGTGTGATGATAATTAATTATAAATAAACCATCGGCTTTTCAGATTTGATGATGGTTTAATTTGGCCGGAAAATATCGGTGGCTGATACATCATGCATCCTTATCTAAAATTTTTTTGCACTTCTGATTAAACTATAGAACTCACTTTTTACATATTGTGAACATTAAAAATTTGTATTATGCATATTCAACATGCTTTTTCAGATTTCATTATTTTGGTAGGTATTTCTTTATATTGCATACAAAAAATGATTAATAAAACTACATGTTAATTATATTATAGTGTATTTATTATCTTAAATTTTTCATATAGGCGATTTCATGCTTATGAATAGGGATGTGCGAAACGACTAATTTCACTGACCTTTAAACGGAAATTTGAGTCGACTAGTCTAAAAATAAAGAAACCCTCAGAAAACAGTCAAAAAGCATTGTGTGTTTATGCAGCCCATTTAAAATACTTATTCTAATCCAACAACAGCCAAATCCGACACTAAATTCAGCTGAAAAGGGGCATTTATCTGTGACATGCTTGCCTTTCATTATGATCATTGTACATTAAATACAGAACATGACACGCAATCACTGACTCAACATACGAGAATACAGGCATATTGAATGGATTGTGCAGGACCAGTAGAGCAAACCTAATAGCCTGTTCTAATCGGAATTCACCAAAAGTTACTTAACATATTTAAACAGTCAGGACATTGTTGAAAATATTTAACAGGTAAGACAAATCTACGAGAGAGGAAAAAATGTGCGTATTACACGACATACATTAGCCTGTGGTGTAATTTGACAGCTGTTTGGTTAAGAATGTTGTAAGGGGGTTCAGTGGAAAGGAGGAGGCGAGAACCGACTTGACAACTTAAATAATAATTTAATAAATAACTTAAACAAAACACACAACTATAAACACACAGTACAGCTGTCTGTCATTCTCTCTCTCTCGAACTGTCGTCCCCAGCCGCCTTTATCCCTCGCGCGCCCCATCAGGCTGATTGGGGACCGGGTGTGTTTCATTCCAGCCCGGCCCCGCCCTCTTTGGCTCTACACTTCTCCCGGCGTTGCCTCAGGCCCCTGACTGCCGGCGGGAGGCCGGGGGGGGGGGGCGTGCCTTACGCCCCGACTGCCGGCGGGTCATCCCTGCCTTCCTCGACCTGGGAGGAGACAGGAGGGGAAAAACAACAAAACAAAATGGCGAGGGAAAGGGCAACACGGAGCGACAGAGAGGAGAGAGAGAAAAAGAAACTCACCGGTTCTCTGATGTGCCGTCACGTGGTCCTCGATCACTACTCCACCCTCTCAGGCGGACTGCAGCCGCTCCTCCCCGGGTGGACCGGAGTCAGACCTCCGACCCCCAGCGGACAGAACACCCCTCCGCGTTCCCGGCGTCCCGTGGGGACACTCCTCCGCCCCTGGCAGCGGCCCTACCACTCCAGGCGGTCGGGGAGTCGCTTCCCTCCTCCCCCCGTGGATGGCGGTCTTCTCTCGACCCCTCCGCGTTCCCGGGGACGGCAGGGCACTCCTCCGCCCCTGGCAGCGGCTCCCTCGCTCCAGGTGGTCAGGGAGTCCCGTCCCCACTCGCCTCGCGGACGGCGGCCGTTCCCCGCGTCCGGGTGGTCGGGCTACTCCGTCCCCCGTCGGATGGCAGCGGCGCTCCCCTGGGTGGACGGCAGTGTCGAGGACTCTGCGATGGGAATCCCTCCTCCTTCCTGGGTTTCGGCACCAGTGTAAGGGGGTTCAGTGGAAAGGAGGAGGCGAGAACCGGCTTGACAACTTAAATAATAATTTAATAAATAACTTAAACAAAACACACAACTATAAACACACAGTACAGCTGTCTGTCATTCTCTCTCTCTCTCGAACTGTCGTCCCCGGCCGCCTTTATCCCTCGCGCGCCCCATCAGGCTGATTGGGGACCGGGTGTGTCTCATTCCAGCCCGGCCCCGCCCTCCTCGGCTCTACAAACGTTAACCAATAACAGTTACGATGTAAAAAAAAATAAAAATAACTAGGATAGAAAAAATATGCCTCTGAGAAATGTGCAATAAACCTAATGTATTGTAAAACATGACGTGCACACAGAATAAAAGATAGTTTAACTAGTTAAGCAGTCCGCATATCGTTTTAAATAGCCTTCTTGATCAGCAGGGTAAAAAAAATTATACATCTTGCCTAAAATAGTCATTTTCTAGACTAAATTGAAAGCATACATTTTTGATGAGCAAAATTAACATGTCAACATGGTTGTGAAAGACGGGACCTGACTCATCTGAGGTGATTACCCTAAACTTGGAAAAAGCCTGTTTGACGGGAAAATAACTTGCAAGCACGCACGGATTTCTATAGCTACTTTTATCATCTTGCAACAGGACATTTTTCTGTGCACACTTCGAGTTAGAGAGGGAAGAAGCATGCGCAGCCTGAGATGAAATTAAAACTTGTATCCATCTGTCCCAGATATCCTCTCTTTTAAAAAATGTTATCCCCTTTTTCTCCCAATTTGGAATGCCCAATTCCCACTACTTAGTAGGTTCTCGTGGTGGCGCGGTTACTCACCTCAATCTGGGTGGTGGAGGACAAGTCTCAGTTGCCTCCGCTTCTGAGACCGTCAATCCGCGCATCTTATCACGTGACTCGTTGTGCATGACACCGCGGAGACTCACAGCATGCGGAGGCTCATGCTACTCTCCACGATCCACACACAACTTACCGCACGCCCCACTGAGAGCGAGAACCACTAATCACGACCACGAGGAGGTTACCCCATGTGACTTTACCCTCCCTAGCAACCAGGCCAATTTGGTTGCTTAGGAGACCTGGCTGGAGTCACTCAGCACGCCCTGGATTCAATCTCACGACTCCAGGGGTGATAGTCAGCGTCAATACTCGTTGAGCTACCCAGGCCCCCGGATATCGTCTTTTTTTTAATAATATAACATAATAATAGTAATAATATGGAGTGTTTGCTTATATGAACAAAAACTGCCATCTGTTTCTCTTTTGGTTGGTTAAATCGGTGCTCAAGCACTTTTTGTTCCCCTAGATGATGTTTGTATTCACATACTGTTTACTCTGTACAAGCAGAAAAATCCCAGTATATCAGCCAAATCAATGAGAACAATTACAGCAAGAAAACAGCATGACACCAGGACTTTGGAGAGCTGTCAGTAACCTCTTTATGATTATTACAATCTCTGTGTATCTGTTTACAGATGGATGCTGAAACACAGCAGGTGGAGGAGACAACAGAAGTGAAGGCCACAGACACGCCCACAAAGGAGGAGCCTGTAACTGATAGCAAGTCCAGGTAGGTCACATGAACATAGCGACTGCTGTTATTGATTAGTCTCTTCACTCATCATGTGTCTGAGGTTAAGTTCTGTTCATTTCTTCTCAAAGGGGTCGTGGAGTGAAGGGCCGCGGCAGAGGTGGTCGGATGGGCCGCGGAGGTCGCGGCGGGCGAGGAATGATGCTGATGAAAGGGTTTAGACCTCCGGGTCACATGAGAGGCAGAGGCCGCGATGGGTTCTCAAACGGATTTGTACCCATGAGGTTTTTCAAAAGTGTTCTTGAGTATTGCATTTTCTCTCAGAGAGTAAAGTACTGCCATTTGACCATAAGAAATCATTCCTCGTGACAGGCTACATACAGTTGAAGTCAGTTTACATACACATTAGCCAAATACATTTATACTCAGTTTTTCACAATTCCTGACATTTAATCGTAGAAAACATTCCCTGTCTTAGGTCAGTTAGGATCACTACTTTATTTTAAGAATGTGAAATGTCAGAATAATAGTAGAGAGAATGATTTATTTCAGCTTTTATTTCTTTCATCACATTCCCAGTGGGTCAGAAGTTTACATACACTTTGTTAGTATTTGGTAGCATTGCCTTTAAATTGTTTAACTTGGGTCAAATGTTTTGGGTATCCTTCCACAAGCTTCTCACAATAAGTTGCTGGAATTTTGTCCCATTCCTCGAGACAGAACTGGTGTAACTGAGTCAGGTTTGTAGGCCTCCTTGCTCGCACATGCTTTTTCAGTTCTGCCCACAAATTTTCTATCGGATTGAGGTCAGGGCTTTGTGATGGCCACTCCAATACCTTGACTTTGTTGTCCTTAAGCCATTTTGCCACAACTCTAGAGGTAATCTTGGGGTATTGTCCATTTGGAAGACCCATTTGCGACCGAGCTTTAACTTCCTGGCTGATGTCTTGAGATGTTGCTTCAATATATCCACATAATTTTCCTTCCTCATGATGCCATCTATTTTGTGAAGTGCACCAGTCCCTCCTGCAGCAAAGCACCCCCACAACATGATGCTGCCACCCCCATGCTTCACGGTTGGGATGGTGTTCTTCGGCTTGCAAACCCCACCCTTTTTCCTCCAAACATTACGATGGTCATTATGGCCAAACAGTTCAGTTTTTGTTTCATCAGACCAGAGGACATTTCTCCAAAAGTAAGATCTTTGTCCCCATGTGCAAACTGTAGTCTGGCTTTTTTATGACAGTTTTGGAGCAGTGGCTTCTTCCTTGCTGAGCAGCCTTTCAGGTTATGTTGATATAGGACTCGTTTTACTGTGGATATAGATACTTGTCTACCTGTTTCCTCCAGCATCTTCACAAGGTCCTTTGCTGTTGTTCTGGGATCGATTTGCACTTTTCGCACCAAACTACGTTCATCTGTAGGAGACAGAATGAGTCTCCTTCCTGAGCGGTATGATGGCCGTGTGGTCCCATGGTGTTTATACTTGCGCACTATTGTTTGTACAGATGAACGTGGTACCTTCAGGCGTTTGAAAATTGCTCCCAAGGATGAACCAGACTTGTGGAGGTCCACAATTGTTTTTTTGAGGTCTTGGCTGATTTCTTTTGATTTTCCCATGATGTCAAGCAAAGAGGCACTAAGTTTGAAGGTAGGCCTTAAAATACATCCACAGGTACACCTCCAATTCAGTACACCTCCTATCAGAAGCTAATTGTCTTGACATCATTTTCTGGAATTTTCCAAGCTGCTTAAAGGCACAGTTAACTTAGTGTATGTAAACTTCTGATCCACTGGAATTGTGATATAGTCAATTAAAAGTGAAACAATCTGTCTGTAAACAAATGTTGGAAAAATTACTCGTGTCATGCACAAAGTAGATGTCCTAAACAACTTGCCCAAATTATAGTTTGCTAATATTAAATCTGTGGAGTGGTTAAAAAATGAGGTTTAATGACTTCAACCCAAGTGTACGTAAACTTCTGACTTCAACTGTATCCCATGATTCATCTGTCTTTGCAGGAGGGGCATTGGTAGAACATGGCCGTATCCAGACATGCGTGGCCGGAGAGGTAGAGGCGGTCCAATGGGAATGCACTTAGGTCTGCCCCCTCCCCCGCCCCCGCCAATGCGCATGAGAGGACCTCCTCCCCCCATGCACAGGTATGTCGAGAGCTGCACCGTATTATGAGGCAAAACTACGATTGAATTTCTTGAACTCCATTACACCGAAGATTTTATCATATTGTTTTATACTAGCAGCACAGTGTGGTTGGGCTTGTGAAGCTAAAAAAATTAATCTTAATAATTTTTAAGCCTTTTGATAATATTCAATATATGGTATAGTTATACTGTATATTGAATCAGTTTTTGTGGCATAATGTTAATTAATCAGAAACATAAATTCCACTTACCCCTTGTTTATTTAAAAAATACATAATTGCAGTTACGGTAATACACTTAAAGTGAACGGGGCCAGTCCATAAATACTAAGATACAAATTGTTTCCAAAGTATACTAATAACATGATTTTAGTGTGATTGAATCACTTCCTAACTTTATCATGGCAACGAAATTGTAAAATTAGATATAAATTTACACAATATGTTAGCAAGTGATTTTATCACACTAAAATAATGTAACATGTATAATGTTTATGTCTCATGGCTATACTATTGAAACAGTATTTTAACATTTATGCACTGGCTCCATTCACTTCCATTGTAAGTGCTTTTTACAAAGTGATTTTTTTAAACTCTTCTGTTGTGTTCGTTTGTGTCAAAAATGACCGGCCCAGTAAGATTGTTAATAAATCTCTCATATAACATATATTATCACAAGATATTGCATTAGATCTTTTTGTCGGCTTCTTTTTTAGTAATTATTACTTTTGTTTTGTGCTTTTTTGTACGTATAAAAAAATAATAATAATATTGATAGAAGGATTTTATTGAGCTGAGCTCATATCGGGCTAGTGGGGGGCACTCCCAATATATAATAATTACATTATTAACATAAATTAATAACCACATGCTTGATCTGAACACAACAGGTGTCATTTTAAAGTTTAGAATCTGGACTTTATTATGCATATAGCTGATCTTAACAATTCTTAATTAATGCATTTTAATTTGCTGACAAATAAGAACTGTTTCATTCTCATAATTTGCAAATATGTTTTCTCAATTATATTCAGAGTTGGTAAAAACATAAGATGAGAGTCGTGTGTTATATATCGTTAGAAAGGTCAAACTGCAGTGAGTTTTAGTGTATGAAATTCCCACTGACACACAAATATAACAAACAGGAATGTCTTTTTGTCACGTTTTTCCTTGTTGCTTCCTGAAACATACATAAAACATAGACGATGTCATATCGTAACTTACAGCAGATTATCCTGATTCAAACGAGCCCAAACACAACATATGATGAGCAGATCTTGAAATATTCCTCAGTGTACATAGAAAGATGATGCACAAAAAGTGTGTGTGGGTGTCTCTGTGTGTGTGGGTGTGTTTGTTGTGTGTGCGTGTGTGTTTGTTGTGAGTGTGTGTGTGTGTTTATATTATTTTGTGTGTTGGTGTGTGTAGTGTGTGTGTGTGTGTGACTGTGTTGTCTGTGTGTGGTTGTATGGTTGTGTGTTAGTGTGTTTGTATTGTTGTGTGACTGTGTTGTTTGTGTGTGGTGTTTGTGTGTCTTGTGTTGTGTGTGACTGTGTGTGCTTGTGTTTGTGACTGTGTGTGTGTTTGTTGTGAGTGTGTTTGTGTTAGTGTGTTTGTATTATTGTTTGTGTGTGTGTGACTGTGTTGTGTGTGGTTGTGTGTGTTTGTGTATGTATGTGTTGTATGTGACTGGTTGTGTGTGTTTGTATTAGTGTGTGTGATGTGTGACTGTGTGGTTTTTAGTGTGTTTGTGTGACTGTTTGTGTGTGTTGTGTGTGTGTGTGTGTGGTTGTGTGTGTTTGTATGTATGTGTTGTATGTGACTGGTTGTGTGTGTGATGTGTGTCTGTATGTCTGTGTTGTATGTGTGACTGTTTGTGTGTGTGATGTGTGTCTGTGTTGTGTGTGACTGTTTGTGTGTGTGATGTGTGTGTGTGTGTGTGTGTGTGTGTGTGTGCGCGCACATGTCCGAAGACTTTGTGTGTGTGTGTGTGTGTGTTTGTGTGTGTGTGCACATGTCCGAAGACTTTGTGTGTGTTCATCTAAAGGATTGTGATGCTCCTGAACACTTAATATTTCTGTATGTTGTAGTCTAATCTATTCATTTCCAATGGCCGGTCATTTTTGACCGGGAACACAACAAGTGTAACAAAGTGAAATAAAACCAATAAAAAATAAAATTTTCGGAAACTCTTTAAAATCTTGACAGTTTTGAACAAAATTTTATGAAAATGATCTAAAAAATGTTTGTGTGTTCAGATACCCTGTGTGAACAAAGTCATGAAGTCAACTTTCAGAAAAATAAAAAAGTTAATCCGTTAATTTTGACCGGAACACAATATAAGGGTTAAACAAACGAGTGGTAGGTTGAAATAATTTTCTGTGCTAATGAACATTATGCCTCAAATGCTGTTGAATGTATAATGGTATAATTAAAAGTGCATTTAAATTACCATAAATATGTTGTGAATATTCCACATCACTCAACCCAATAATGTAACACATTGAATAATAATAATCTGAGCATCTGAACATCATCTGAGTGTAACCGGCATGTTTATCATTACAGGCACGGCCCACCTCTGCCTCCACCACCGGGGCACCCGGGCTTCAGAGGGCGGCCCCCACATCTGAGAGGGCGGGGCATGATGCCACCCGGCCCTCCACGCTATTTCCACCCCAGAGGGTAAGAAATCACTCGCCCCCTTCCTGCTTTTCTGAGCTGTTCTTTCACAAACGCACACGTGAAGAGTCTCTTCCGCATGATAGCTATAGCGTTCTCAGTGTCTTGATTGAAGTGTAGAGTATGGTTAATTATTAGATCCACAACATTCGATTCTGTACATGAATTAAAATAGTGCATGACACTTTTGAATTCTGTGTTTGAATCACCAAAATGACGAGTTCGGCCCCTTCTTGAGCACAGCAGCCCAATCCAAATGTGTGATTTTATCCTTTCATGCAGCTACCACAACGGATCGGCCCCTCCAATGCCCCACCCGCCTCCAGGCAGGGGCCAGCGCTGGCCAGGGCCCCCTGGTGGCCGGAGGTTTTAACGCACCTCAGACGTAGTTAAAATCTGTAGCGTTTATGCCCACCGAATCATTTCTGTCCGAACAGACTCGCAGGTCCTGTAACAAAATACACCACCTTTTTCTGTTACTGTATTTGAAGAAAAAGCCCCAAAAAAACATTTAAAAGCACTCTCACTCTGAAGAAGACAAGGACACATGTTCTTAAGTTGATATAAATTTTAAGTGTATTTCATGAGACTTTTACTCCTAAGTGTTGTCTAGTCTGCGTGGTGCTATTCCTGTGAGCCTTGATACGAAGCAATGAAAGTGCATTTTAGAGAATGAGAAGTTAAGAGACTGTCAATATGATATTTCTGTAGTCTTTGGACCTCTCAGATATGTCAGATAATGTCAGATCACTGACCTTCCCCCCACAATATGTTCTCCATGTGTAGTGCTCATGAATTATTAATGGTTAAATCATAAATGTGCAGCTACTTGAAGTCAAGTAAAAATATTGCTGTTAAAAAGTATTCAAGTTTTTTTGTCCTAAGCGGTCCACACTGTTGAATTATATTCTGTTAAAATCACAATTACATGGATTCATTAGCCATCACAGTAGAGTAGTGCTACAGTTCTTTAATTAAATATTTTTCTTGCTTTTCTAGTTCAAAGCTAGTTTCAACAGTATTTCATTAAAAATAGTAAAAATAAAATAAAAAAATCTTCTGTGTTTTTGAAGTGTTATGACACATTAACATATTGTAACTGCTAAAGTCATGTGAATTTTGTGAATGTAAATTGAACGGATAACAGCTTAGTTTTGAAAAACAAAATAAAGTTAACATAAAATGATCTCTCTTTTTTTTATTGTTTATTTAAACTAAAAATGAATGTCCATTTATTTAATGTATTGTAAAAGTACTGAACTGCACATTTCTGAAGAAAAAATGGACAGCAATGTAAAGATATATATATATATATATATATATATATATATATATATATATATCTATCATTCACATGAGCACAGAAATATTTCATGATTATGAGTTTGAATTTTATTGCACTTTTAAGATGAATATTTGCAGACGTATATAATGTTCAATGGGAGGTTCTATTATCAAGTAAAGTTACAATGTAACAGAATATCTCAGAGAGGCTTTTAAAGTTACTTAGAGGGCTGAAAATTGAACACACCAAGTCTAAGGATGTATACATGAAATGAAGGATTTTCCTATTGAATTGTTTGAAATATGAAACTCTCTCTCTCTCATGTCAGACCTGCAAGTCTCAGACAACAACAGAAAAACGCAAACTTCTGTCCATTCTCGTTTATTTTGATTGGGGTTTGAAAATTCTCTCTTTTTAAAGATGTTAAAATGCATTTAAATATCTTAAATTGCATGAACTATTTGTACACAAAATGATTTTTAATGTTTCAAAATATTGTGTTCGAGTTTTTCTTGAAATAGCCTCAGATTTAGTACAGCCATTAACATAATAATAATAATAATAATAATTATTCACTTATTAATCTGGATCTTCATAGCTGATATGAGTGCAAATGGATGATTCAATTGAGCATATTAATCTATTTAAATTGAATGTTTTTGTATTGAATTATTAATTTGAAGATTTAAAATGACTTGGAAATCTGTACTCTGGTATTTCATTCAAATATAATATCAAAAACAGTATCTGACATTGTGTCCTCTTCCTGAATGCTGTAAAAATGACAGTAGAATATCTTAGAAATGAGCTGCTCACTCATTTAAGGTTAATTTTCATAATTAATAAAATGCAATTCATAATGTATCTTTATAGTCGAGATCATGACTCTCAAATAAGATATTAGTCTCTGTCAGCCGTGTTGTTGGATCCCCAAACGTCTGCTGTGAGACTCTTTTGCCCATCTGTCTCTATGATGGGGCAGTTCTGCAGTTCTTCTCGTCTGCTCTGATGTTCTTCTGGTTTCACTTCTGGACTGACTCTTGTTGTCTCCTGAAGGGGTTAGACACCCTTTTGGAAGGACACGCAGGAGGCAGGAGGGTCCTGTCTGTCTCTCCTCCTCTGCCCCGCCCTGCTGATGTGATGCTCCGCACCCTCTCAAAACCAAGGTGAGTTTTATGTTCATGCAGACTCCTTCCCCATCCCACCCCCAATCTCTCTGGATTGGAATAGAGCGGCAGTCTGAGTTCACGCTGTTAAAATGACGACACTATTTAGGGTTCCTCATTTTGCTACATTGTTGGAACCCTTGGAGAACTTCTAGGCAACATTTTAAAAAGTACAGTTCCTGCAAGACTTATAAAAACAATGGTTCCTCCAGTAACCTCATCTTAAAAGGTGCTGTAAGCGATTTTAGCTATTCTACAATTTCCAGAAACTGCGCCGTTGGATTAGCCACGCCCCCTCTTTCCGAAACCCTACACTCCTAAAATACCAAAAGTGTTTTGTTGAGAACTGTTATGAGCAACATGCCATAACAATGGAATTAAGTCTCAGTAATTTGCTGAACTACAATACTATGAGAACATGATAAATGAGTGACAGGCAGAAAGCATCAGTACTTAGAGGATAGGGCAGGAGTTTTTTTTATCTGAAATAGTTTGCATTCCCTCGCAATAGTGCAACGCAGCATTGAAATTACCAACTTGAAAGGGAGCGAAGGTTACAACTGTAACCACGGTTCCCTGAAAGGAGGGAATAAAATGCTGCGGAAGCTGGCCGCGCTGCTGAATCCTCATCTACGAGGGCCGAGGATCGCTCCGTACCCTTCAGTCGAATATTCAGAGGAGATAGTGCTGTGCGTCTCTTTATATATTCTGTATATATTCCTGATTATACGTCTGGGGCGGAGCACAAAGCGTTATCTGCCAATCAAAATTGGCAAGATTTTAAAGAGTTTCAGAGATTGGTTACACCCATGGAGATAACCCCAAATTTCATTCCCTTCTTTCAGGGAACCGTGGTTACAGTCATAACCTTATCGTTGCGTTCCCTCGCAATACATTTTTGCATTCCCTTGCAATAAATAGCTTTGCGTTCCCTCGCAATAAATAGCTTTGCGTTCCCTCACAATAAATAGCTTTGCGTTCCCTCACAATAAATAGCTTTGCATTCCCTCGCAATAAATAGTTTAGCGATACCTCACAATAGCTTTGCGTTGCCTTGCAGTAAATAGTTTAGCGTTGCCTTGCAATAGCTTTGCATTTCCTCGCAATAAATAGCTTTGCCTTCCCTCGCAATAAATAGCTTTGCCTTCCCTCGCAATAAATAGCTTTGCGTTGCCTCGCAATAAATAGTTTAGCGATACCTCGCAATAGTTTAGCGTTGCCTTGCAATAGCTTTGCGTTCCCTCTCAATAAATAGCTTTGCGTTCCCTCGCAATAAATAGCTTTGCGTTCCCTCGCAATAAATAGCTTTGCGTTCCCTCGCAATAAATAGTATAGTGTTCCCTCGTAATAAATAGCTTTGCGTTGCCTCGCAATAAATAGCTTTGCCTCGCAATAAATAGCTTTGCCTCGCAATAAATAGCTTTGCGTTCCCTCGCAATAAATAGCTTTGCGTTCCCTCGCAATAAATAGCTTTGCGTTCCCTCGCAATAAATAGCTTTGCGTTCCCTCGCAATAAATAGTATAGTGTTCCCTCGTAATAAATAGCTTTGCGTTGCCTCGCAATAAATAGCTTTGCCTCGCAATAAATAGCTTTGCATTGCCTCGCAATAAATAGCTTTGCGTTGCCTCGCAATAAATAGTATAGTGTTCCCTCGCAATAAATAGCTTTGTGTTGCCTCGCAATAAATAGCTTTGCGTTCCCTCGCAATAAATAGCTTTGCGTTCCCTCGCAATAAATAGTATAGTGTTCCCTCGCAATAGCTTTGCGTTGCCTCGCAATAAATAGCTTTGCGTTGCCTCGCAATAAATAGCTTTGCGTTCCCTCATTGCGTTGCCTCGCAATAAATAGTTTAGCAATACCTCGCAATAGCTTTGCGTTGCCTCGCAGTAAATAGCTTTGCGTTGCCTCGCAGTAAATAGCTTTGCGTTGCCTCGCAGTAAATAGCTTTGCGTTGCCTTGCAGTAAATAGTTTAGCGTTGCCTCACAATAAATAGCTTTGCGTTCCCTCGCAATAAATAGTTTAGCGTTCCCTCGCAATAAATAGCTTTGCGTTCCCTCGCAATACATTTACATGCCCTCGCAATAAATTTATTATGGTTTTACTACAGTAACCTTATTTTAACCATGATATTCATAGTTAAGCCATAATGATAATACAGGAAAAAGAAAACTGTTAATAAAAATCATAATTTTGTGCGTATCATGGTTTTACTAATGCAAATACAATAGTTTAACTATGGTTTTATTATAGTAAAATTGTGGTAACGGTTTAAAATAAGGTTACATTTGTTAACATTAGTAAACAGTAGTTGACATGAACTAATAATGAATAATACTTTTACAGCATTTATTAATCTTGGTTAATGTTAATTTCAACATATGATTTTTAAAATCAAAAGTTGTATATGTTAACATTAGTTATAGTACTATAAACTAACTTTAAAAATGAAAAATGTTTTTATTAACTAACGTTAACAAAGATGAATAAATGCTGTAAAACATATTCTGTTTATTGTAAGTTAATGATACCTAATGCATTTACTAATGTTAACTAATGTAACCTTATAATAAAGTGCTGCTAATATTATAGACTGTATTAACCATAGTTTTTTTGGCGGAAAACATGTTTTTTCTACAATAATATTCTAGTAACCATGATTGTTTTAGGCTAACCATTTATTTATTTATTTTTGACAAACTATGGTTTTATTATAGTAATATTGTAGTAACTATGAAAAGTAAGAATTCATGTTTTTTTTGGCAGAAACCAGGTTTTAATACAGTGTACTGTATCCATATAGTAACATGGTTTTACTATAGAATAACCATGGTATTTGTAGTAAAATCAAATAACCACAAAATTATTATTTTTATTACCATAGTTTTTGTTTTCCTGTATTAGTACTATGATTTTACTATGAATATCAAGGTTAAAATATGGTTATTTTAATAAAACCATGGTAAATTTATTGCGAGTGAATGTAAAATTCCCGCCCTGTGCTCTAATGGGCGCCATACGTCAGAGACAGCGGCCTGCGGACATGTTTTTGTTGATTGTTTAGAGTCTAGAGCTGTCACAGAGACCAGCGAGATATCTCCCAACACTTATTTCATATCTTTCAGACAGTAGGACATATTTTTGCATACCTTTCCATGAACAAATCGCGTACAGCATCTTTAAAGAAAGGCTTTGAGGCACTTGCACTACAGAGAAAAGTTTGGACACACTTGAACGAATTTGTTTCTTATGATCTTAAAAACCTTTTGATCTAAAGGTGTATGCTCAAGCTTGAAATTATCTTTGTAGACACATACAACTTGTGCCTACATATACAGTACATTTATATAAATTATATATTTCTTTATAAAACTAATATTTTAATAAATGACCTCACATACAATAAAGCTTCGTTTGATTCACAATTACAGTGCATCCGGAAAGTATTCACAGCGCTTCACTTTTTCCACATTTTGTTATGTTACAGCCTTATTCCAAAATGGATAAAATTCATTATTTTCCTCAAAAATCAACAAACAATACCCCATAATGACAACGTGAAAGAAGTTTGTTTGAAATCTTTGCAAATTTATTAAAAATAAAAAACAAAATCACATGTACATAAGTATTCACAGCCTTTGCCATGACACTCAAAATTGAGCTCAGGTGCATCCTGTTTCCACTGATCATCCTTGAGATGTTTCTACAACTTGATTGGAGTCCACCTGTGGTAAATTCAGTTGATTGGACATGATTTGGAAAGGCACACACCTGTCTATATAAGGTCCCACAGTTAACAGTGCATGTCAGAGCACAAACCAAGCCATGAAGTCCAAGGAATTGTCTGTAGACCTCCGAGACAGGATTGTATCGAGGCACAGATCTGGGGAAGGGTACAGAAACATTTCTGCAGCATTGAAGGTCCCAATGAGCACAATGGCCTCCATCATCCGTAAATGGAAGAAGTTTGGAACCACCAGGACCTTCCTAGAGCTGGCCGCCCGGCCAAACTGAGCGATCGGGGGAGAAGGGCCTTAGTCAGGGAGGTGACCAAGAACCCGATGGTCACTCTGACAGAGCTCTAGCATTTCTCTGTGGAGAGAGGAGAACCTTCCAGAAGAGCAACCATCTCTGCAGCACTCCACCAATCAGGCCTAAAGTGGCCAGACGAGAGCCACTCCTCAGTAAACGGTACATGACAGCCCACCTGGAGTTTGCCAAAAGGCACCTGAAGGACTCTCAGACCATGAGAAACAAAGATTGAACTCTTTGGCCTGAATGGCAAGTGTCATGTCTGGAGGAAACCAGGCACCCCTCATCACCTGGCCAATACCATCCCTACAGTGAAGCATGGTGGCGGCAGCATCATGCTGTGGGGATGTTTTTCAGCGGCAGGAACTGGGAGACTAGTCAGGATCGAGGGAAAGATGAATGCAGCAATGTACAGAGACATCCTTGATGAAAACCTGCTCTAGAGCGCTCTGGACCTCAGACTGGGGCGACGGTTCATCTTCCAACAGGACAACGACCCTAAGCACACAGCCAAGATAACAAAGGAGTGGCTCCGGGACAACTCTGTGAATGTCCTTGAGTGGCCCAGTCAGAGCCCAGACTTGAACCTGATTGAACATCTCTGGAGAGATCTGAAAATGGCTGTGCACCGACGCTCCCCATCCAACCTGATGGAGCTTGAGAGGTCCTGCAAAGAAGAATGGGAGAAACTGCCCAAAAATAGGTGTGCCAAGCTTGTAGCATCATACTCAAAAAGACTTGAGGCTGTAATTGGTGCCAAAGGTGCTTCAACAAAGTATTGAGCAAAGGCTGTGAATACTTATGTACATGTGATTTTATTTCGTTTTTTATTTTTAATAAATTTGCAAAGATTTCAAACAAACTTCTTTCACGTTGTCATTATGGGGTATTGTTTGTAGAATTTTGAGGAAAATAATGAATTTAATCCATTTTGGAATAAGGCTGTAACATAACAAAATGTGGAAAAAGTGAAGCGCTGTGAATACTTTCCGGATGCACTGTAGGTTACTACATAATTCTCATACTTCTGTTTATGTCATTTAATAGTTTTGATGAATTTGGAAAATACTGTTAATAAAGACTAGATGTGCCCAAACATTTGACTAGTTTATGTACAAAAATACTAATTTTATTTATTTTTATTTTGCAGTGTGAGATCACAATAGATATTTAAAGCACCCACCGAATGATGCCTGGATGTTCTTTAATAATCTGAGGAACCCCAAAAGGTGCTCAAGTGTTTCGTCATTTCTCAGTGATGCCTTTAAAATAAACAAATCAGGGCTGCGTTTCCCAAAAGCATCGTAAGTCTAAGTAGATCGTAGAAACCATTGGCCTCTGTCTCACTTAACTTAGCCAGACTCCGTTTTTAAGACAGAAAAAGCACAAATATCCAATCCTGCAAACATGTTTCTTCAGGTAAGAAAAGACCTGGTGGATGGAAACGTGTAAATATAAAATAACTCGCAATAACTCGTCTGATTTGGCCAGTTATTGACCAGTTGTCTAATTGTTAGTCTGTAGTGCCTAAATGTACAGGTCTTTAAAAGCCATTTTCCTCTTAAACTCTGTGGAGCTGCTGGCGGGTCCAAAAGGGGGCGCTATATTGCGATAAAAGGTTACGTTAAAAACGTTAATAGTGTCTGTATACATAAGTCATGCATATGAGGTATCATTTGAAAGCTTAGAATCTGATCTTTTCAGGGATAACCATTACTTCTGAATTTGTTACTTAAAATAACAAAAGGACTCAAAACATTCGCGTCGCAAATTAGCGCCCCCTAGAGGTAATGGGGTAGAAAATAAGAGTCCTTCACATAGCACTTACATTGACAAGTCATATATCAAATGAAAGCTCTCATTCTCAGGAATGTGACTGTATAGTTTATTTTGTAGCACTAATACCACAGTTCAAAAGATCTTCAAAATAATCACAAAGTGAAATATGATTTCTGTAAGTCATCAAATACAAACGTCTCTTTTATGATAACTGCTGCTGTAAGTCGTAAATAGCTAAAAACCTTATATCTGCTTTTGTCTTATGGAAGTTCTCTAAAACATTAGCCATTGTTTACTTGTCTGTGAGCTTGCTTGTGTGAATAATCCAAAGTTATATCTTAGATGTCCAGAACAAAATATGCCATCCAGCAGGAAAAGCATGCTAAACAAATCATCAGAAGTATATGTTATCGACTATTGATGTGTCAGAGCGCCACCTACATTTGAGATCTGAATATTGTGATGGAATGTGATAGAGAAAAAATAGTGGAATAAAATAAGACTATTTGGAGGGAGACAGGGTGAACAGAACCAGACTTTCATGCTTACAAATTTAGGACAGCAACAAATGTTTTATATATATATATATTTTAATTCTATTTATCAAATGATTGTAAACATATACAGTATTATTTCTGAATAATTGGTCTTTTTTTATTGGGCAGTTAGTCCACATTATGTGTTAATGTTGAGCTTTTAAATTTGAGTGTGAAAAATTGCAGGCGACGCCCAAACATGCTTCAGAGTTTAAGAGGTTAACCATTCAGGGTGTGATGTTGCATCCAAACCACCTTTGACCCCTTGGCCAGGTGTAATGGTGGGCTAAATTTTCCTTGTGATTTTATTCATGGAAAGGTATGCAAAAAAATGTTCCTTCTCTCTGAAAGTTATTACTGAAATAAGTGTTGTGGGATATCTCACCGGTCTCTGTGACAGCTCTAGACTCTGTAAACAGTAAATAAAAATGTATCTGTGGTCTCTGATGCTTTTGACCTGTCAATCATTTTGCTCGTTCTCATTGTATTGTAGCTGCAGCGAATTATTGAGGCTTAATGCCATTTTTATGCCATGGTGCTCATAACAGTTGTCAGTAGAGGGCGCTATTTTGCTGCTGTCGTTTTTGACTGTTTCTGCTTGATGACGGTCTCAAAGCTCATTTGGTATCTTTGGAGGCGGGGTTTTGGAAAGAGGGGCGTGGCTAATCCAACAGCTCATCTTGTGGGAATTCTAGAACAGCTAAAATTGCTTACAGCACCTATGAATTCTTAATACAACTAATTAAATGCCCCAATAAGTTCCTTTTGACCAAACAATAATGCTTAAATTGTTCAAGGGCTTATAGGTATTCCTGCAGCTCAACTGGCACTAGCAGTGCCAAGATCATATGTTGGATTCCCATGAAACACAAACTGACAATATGTATGCATTGAATGCATTGTAAATCGCTTTGGATTACAGCGTCTGCTAAATGCATAAATGTACATTTATTCCCTTCAACTTCAGTTTTGCCCGTTTGAGTTAGTAGTACTTAAAATCTTAATTTTATGGATTTTTAAGCCAAAGAAGTTCAAGGAATTCCCAGTTATTTTTGTACTTTATGTATCAATCAATGCATATTAAGTAAAGCTAAGAATGTAATAAATATGTATGTTTCTGAGTAGAAGCTGTATTTTCTTACATTTATGGTTGATGAGCTAATAAATTCAGTGCATTCAAAAGATGAATTAATTGAGTTTTTTTTACAAGCAATTTAATGTCTTTCAGTTTCATAGAGCCAATGTAATATAGTAAGATTAGGTCAAACCAGTGCACTATATTTGTTTTAACTCAACTTTATTAGGTTTGTCAAACTCTAAGGGTTTAATTTTCTAATGTTGGGCCAACTTAATTTATTTTAGTAAACATTAGTAGATGCCAGGTGAGCAAGTGTAAGGATAGAAAAACTGTTGCACTGTCAGTTTAATAGCGATTTCTTATAAAAATAAGCAGCACACAAATCAAGTGTCACTTGAACGTTAAGAACAAACGCCATTCTTCACCACAATGGGAACTCCCAAAACTCCACCATAACAGAACATTAAACATCTCCTAATATTCTCATTAAATAACATTTAATTTCAACACGTGTTCTCCCTATCCAGTCCATCAATGCTACATTAACACCACAACAAGTATTCATGTAGTCCCATCTCAGATGAATTAAGTAAACCTCCTTTTTACAAATTTAAATGGATAGAACGCAATGAAATCAAGTTGTGACTAAATGTTCTAGAATTGTGTCGCTTTAGGTTATTTAAAGGGATAGTTCATCTAGAAATTAAAATTCTCTCATTAACACCCTCATGCCGTCCCAGATGTGTGACTTACTTTCTTCTGCTGAACACAAATGATGATTTTTAGAAGAATATTTCCGCTCTGTAGGTTCATACAATGCAAGTGAATGGTGACCAGAACTGTGAAGCTCCAAAAAGCACATAAATGCAGCATAAAAGTAATCCATAAGTCTCCAGTGGTTTAATCCATGTCTTCTGAAATGATATGATAGGTGTGTGTGAGAAACAGATCAATATATATAAAGGAATATTCCGGGTTCAATACAAGTTAAACTCAATCAGCAGCATTTGTGACATAATGTTGATTATCACAAAACTTAATTTCGACTCGTTCCTTTTCTTTAATAAAAGCACAAATGTGTGTTCCAGTGAGACACTTACAATGGAAGTCAATGGGGTCAATAATCTGTAAACATTCAAATACTCACTGTTTCAAAAGTATAGACACAAGACATAAACAATATGTGTGTTAACATGATTTTACTGTCATAAAATCACTTACTAAACACATCTGTGGAAAGATATAGACAATTTTACAACTTTGTTGCCATGACGATGAAATCAACAAACCTTAAAATGATGATTTATACAGCTTTACACCTCATATAATACACAAGTTTTAACAGCAGAATTAATGTAAGTGCTTTTATAAAATTATAATCTTCACATTTCTGCCTTTAAACCCTCAAAAAATTGACCCCATTGACTTCCATTGTAAGTGCATCACTGTAACCTCAATTTTTCCTTTTTTTTTTTTTTTTATGAAGAAATTTATGTTAATCAACATTATGCCACAAATGCTGTTGATTGAACTTAACTTGTATTGAACCTGAAATATTCCTTTTAAATCCGTTTTTACTATAAATCTCCACATTCACGTTCACATTTTCACATTTTGCAAGTGAAAGTGGAGATTTAAAGTAAAAAAAAAAAAATAATGTTCTCACCCACACCTATCACCTCATATATATCACTTCTGAAGACATGGATTTAAACCACTGGAGTCGTATGGATTACTTTTATGCTGCATTTATGTGCTTTTTGGAGCTTCAAAGTTCTGGTCACCATTCACTTGCATTGTATGGACCTACAGAGCTGAAATATTCTTCTAAAAATCTTCATTTGTGTTCTGCTGAAGAAAGACAGTCATACACATCTGGGATGACATGAGGGTGAGTAAATGATGAGAGAATTTATTTTGGGGTGAACTGTCCCTTTAAGTAAATTGAACCAGCAGCAAAAATAATTTTATTTTATTTTTTTATTTTTTTTGAGTGCAGGTTGTGTTTGACCCTTTCTCATAATTACACGTGACTGTTCTCAATATATATATATATATATATATATATATATATATATATATATATATATATATATTTTATTAATGACAATCAAAA